>NW_023614451.1:0-120001 GCF_013339695.2 Rhipicephalus sanguineus
TCGAGGTCCCTTGCCATTTCATGCTACCACGATTCGTTCTCGCCTTTCAGTGTTGCATTTTATTGGTTCACGCATGACCGTCGTTGTTGCCTGCAGCAACTGAAGCGTTGCGCTGCTAAGCAAAGGGGTGAAAGGCCACTTCCCGGCATGGAGGAAGGAAAAAGTTGGGAGGGAGTATTGCGCATTGTGATAGAAAGAAAGAAAGAAAGAGAGAGAGAGAGAAAGAAGGAAAGAGAAAAGATAGAGAAAAGAAAAGTTGTACGTAAGGCGCGCACAAGGGACTTGCCCCAATTTTCCCGACAGGGCAACGGCTCGTAATTTTTTCTTTCTTGTTTCCTTTCCTTCTTTCTCTCCTTCCCATTCACTCTTTTGTCTGGTTTCTTTCGTTCCCTCGTTCGTTCGTTCATTTTCCGTCCCTCATTACGTTTTTTTTTCTTTCTTTCCTTCTTTCTATCATCCTTAAATAACAAGCCAACTTTACTACAGCCTCTTGTCCGTCCCAGCAGTATTTCATGTCAGAAATTTTACCGTCCGTTCCGCATGACTTCCTTTGAAGCAACCGCTCTTCCTGCCAACCCACGAACAATTATTAGCGTAGGCACGCCAGGTATCGTGTCCCAGAAAATAGAATATGAAAAAAATAAATAAAAGAGACCGCGCTCTAGATTTCAGCAAAAGCAAAGAAAAGAAATTTGGAGATATCGGAGCTGCTGGCTTGCAGAAGTTTTACCATGAAATTAAAAGCTTCTATATGTAGGCAATATGAGGAAAGACAAAATCTTATGCCTCACATGTGTGGATGTTTATGGCAAAGACAAGGTTACCTTTGTAGGGTGCGTGCCTTTGGAATTCTGCTGACATAGACGATGCGATACAACAGGAAAAAAACTTTCTGTGATAAAACACGGTACGCATTATAATTCAGGTATGTTAAGCGCCCCACCACCCCCACCCCACACACGCACAACACTACTATACCTAGAAAAGTGAATGTTCCAGCACTTTCTGTAGCCTTGCTCGCGCCAAATAATTTTAATGGTGTTATTTATATTTTCGTGTTTCATCTATCAGATTTTGCAGAAAATATGCTCAATTCCTAAATTAGGTTTTTTTTTTCCTAAACTCCGTGTTTTCTGCCTTTTTGTTTCTTTTCTTCCTTCTTTACTTCCTGGCAGAGTTGCCAGTTCCGCTTAAAATAAGCGGATTTGGGCTTCTTTATTCGCCGAGTCGCTTGTACAATTTTCCAGCCGCTTGTAGCGTTTTTTGGGCTTATTTGCATTCTTACAGCAAATATAGTTATTTTAGTGATTATCACGTTCACCAATAGCGCGTTTGTCATTCACTAATGCTGCGTTTATTGATGACTTTTACTAGCTGAGAGTTGAAGTCAAAGATACGTTGGGGGAATTAACAAGTAACGTCAATTATGCAATGGCAAATGCGGATTCAACCGAATGGAGACTACCCTGCACACCATGGTAAAAAGTAAATATGTGCTTTCGTTCATAGTTGTGCACAATTTCACTGTACAAAATAATCAGAGTGATTTTTTTAACTACCCGTCGTATTTGAGTGATATTTTTTATTATGATTGAAAGTATTTTAAGAACAGAAAAATTCATTAAATTTCCGCTTCTTTTGGGCTTCGCGAAAGTCGCCCCACTTTTTTTGGCTTCTTTTGAGAAGAATAATTGTTTGTTAGCTCGATAGCATCTGGCAATTCTGCTAGAGCGTCTAAAATGCTCTCCGAAGGAATTTCTCCGTGTACATCTGTGTAATCCCCCGCTGCAAGTGAAACGAGTCTTGAGCAACAAGTAATATTTGAGAACGCTAAATATGTCCGAAAGCGGATGTGCTCTGGAGTTAGTGCGGAACGAAGTTTTAATGAAATTTAAAGTCTCTTTTGTAGTAAGGAAGAAGCCTTTCGCATACGTTTCCTCCCATAGTGTCTTGAAGGAGTTTAAACTCTCAATACATTGCGACAATGCCGTGTAAGAGGACTGTTTTCTTTGTTTTGTTGGTGTTCGTTATTCAAAGCTGCCCTGTCTCGTTAATTATAGATTAATTAAAAGGCGCTTCTGTGTCGCAGTGTAGGGTCTCCCCGCTATATTTTTTACTTTAGTTTCGAACGAGCTATGCGTTGAAAATCGTGATCATTTAAACACTACCGTGAGACTGCTCGGTTCTACCGACATTCTTCCGTGCAACTAATGAGCATTTTGCTTTGCCACGTCTAATATGGTTTGCTTTTAACGCTGAAGTACTTTTTGTGGGGCTTCAGCAAGAATTGATAGCCCTTTCCGTTGCGGAATCGACATCATTGAAGAACACAATAGTTTTCTAGCATCTGTGCGAGGTGTCTTCCATTCAACTTCCGGTTTCTATTTTCGGCGTATTTCTGCACTTTTGCTTTACACTTCCACTCTGTTGATTAATTTCCTGTTTACACTTCTAGTAACTTGATTCGCTTCATGGTTTCATTTCAAGTCACTTTACTCACTTCCACTTCCCACTTCATGTCACATGATTCGTTTGGGTTTCCCATCCGACGTTATGTCCTTGCTGGGAAAGCATATTACTAGCACAGTTTGGTGAGAAGTTATCGAAGTTGTTTCCTCTTACACAAATAAATAGAAACTTTTCGAAAGGACATGTTGCGTGGTGCTCATCGAAGCATCGAGTGAAAAATGAAGCTGCGAAGGAGCTCCGCTGTATGTCGCTTGCAATAGGGCGCTTAAAATCTGCTACTTTTTAAATGCGAAGCATTTCTTAGCAAACTTCTGCGAGTTTGAGCGAATCTATCTATCTATCTATCTATCTATCTATCTATCTATCTATCTATCTATCTATCTATCTATCTATCTATCTATCTATCTATCTATCTATCTATCTATCTATCTATCTATCTATCTAGCCGCCTACGACTTTGTGCTCTCCTCCTGGTCGTTTCGTTAATCGGATGTACACCAAAATTGGTATGGAATAATATGACCGTATTACGAACATAAATGACAGGTCATAACATGAAAATCATGACATGCATGTCAGGAACAGCATGATTTACATTCCACGGCCTTGGGGCTCTTGCGGCCATTCCGTTAGTTTCATATACACCAAAACTGGTATAACGTGACAAGAGTTCATGGCGAACATAATGACAGGTCCTAACGTGCAAATCATGACACGCATGTCATGTACGGCATGATTTACATGACATGGTCTCGGGGCGCTCGCGGCCGTTTAAATGAATGGATATATATGAAAACTGGTATGACAAGACATTTCGACATGACGAACATAACTGACACGTGGTAACATGCAAATCATGACACGCGTGTCATGCACGTCATGATTTACATGCCACGCTCATGACGCACTCGCGGCCGTTTCGCTAGGTTGATATATACCAGAATTGGTATTGCGCGATGTGACTGTATGAAGAACATGAATAACAGGTAGTAACATGAAAACCATGACATGCATGCCATGTATGTCATGATTTACATGCCCCGCTCATGGTGCATTCGCGGCCGTTTCGCTGGCTTGATATACAACAAAATTAGTTTTGCGCGACGCGACTGTATGATGAACGTAATTTAGAGGTGGTAACATGAAAATCGTGACACGCATGTCATGCACGACATAATTTACATGCCACGCTCATGACGCACTCGCGGCCGTTTCGCAATGTTGATATACACCAAAACTGGTATTGCGCGATGTGACTGTATGAAGAACATGAATAACAGGTGGTAACATGAAAACCATGACATGCATGCCATGTATGTCATGATTTACATGCCCCGCTCATGGTGCATTCGCGGCCGTTTTGCTGGCTTGATATACACCAAAATTGGTATTGCACGACGCGACTGTATGACGAACGTAAATTAGCGGTGGTAACATGAAAATCATGACATGCGTGTCATGTACGACATGATTTACATGGCACACTTATGGTGCGCTCGCGGCCGTTTCGCTAGATTGATATGCACCAAAATTGGTATTGCGCGATGTGACTGTATCAAGAACATGAATAAAAGGTGGTAACATGAAAACCATGACATGCATGTCATGATTTACATGGCACGCTCATGGTGCATTCGCGGACGTTTCACTAGCTTGATATACGCCAAAATTGGTATTGCGTGACGCGCCTGTATGACGAACGTAAATGATAGGTGGTAACATGAAAATCGTGAGAGGCAAGTCATGTGCGACATGATTTACATGCCACGCTCATGATGCGCTCGCGGCCGTTTCGCTCGCTTGATATACACCAAAATTGGTATTGCGCAACGTGACTGTATGACCAACATATATGACAAGTGGTAACTTGAAAATTATGATATGCATATCATTTACGGCATGATTTACATGCCGCACTCATTATCCGATCGCGGCTGTTTCGCTAGCTTGATATACACCAAAATTGGCATTGCGTGACGCGAATGTATGACGAACATAAATGACAGGTGGTAACATAACCATGACATGCATGTCGCGTGTGGCATGGTTTACATGCCACGCTCATGGTTGACTCGCGGCCATTTCGCTCGTTCGATATACACCAAAATTGGTATTGTGCGATGTGACTGTATGACGTACATAAATGACAGGTACTAACATGCGAATTATGTTATGCATGTCATGTACGGTATGATTTACATGACACTGTTATGGTGCGCTTCCGGCCGTTTAGATAGCTGGATATATACCAAAATTGGTATGGCATGACAGGAGTGCGTGATGATCATAAACGACCGGTCATGCAGTGTGTATACCAGGATATACGTTTCATTGGCATGGTATACACCACATTGTACAGTCACGCGTGCATGGCAAACATGCGATATATGGTGAACTAGATGCCAGGGCATGAATGATTTCATCTAGCTCAAAAATAAACAAAGCGATGTATGCAGCTCTTTGCTGGCTGCTTCGCATTACATCGATTCCCACAGTGCGTGGGATCTGCCGGATTTTTTTTCTTGCTTTATACTCTGCAAAATGCGTAAACTTCTATTCTTAACGTCCAACTGAAGCTGTAACTGGTTCTCTTGAGACATGTTTCACTTACGTGTTATAACTTATTCCTTGGAAAGTAAGATAAGTGTTTTCTAACGACACTACCCCGAACGTTAAGCAAGGTCAAGTCTCAGTACGAAAATATCAGGCAGCAGAGAAATGGCTGGTTCATTTAAAAAGGATATATTTCTGCAGAGGTAGGATAAAGCGGCGCTATGAATGGCCAGCCAGAATTCTTGTCGCTTTCATAAGCATCAGGTGATTGTTACAGATCATCAGCATCAAATGCTACTGCTGAATGGGGAACAATACGGACTTCCAGTTTCTTGGTATTCTCATGTAACAAGCGCGTGTAGTTTACCTAAGCCTTCAGCATGTGAGTACTTTGCGTTTTGTAAGCGCGTTCACGTAGAAAATTTATACTTTAGGAATGACTGCAGACATCACTTCACATCTAGGAAATAACACTGCTTTTACAACAGTCCCGGTAAAACACAAATTAAGAAAAAAGAGGTTATTTTCAGGTTAGTAGATTTTGTTGCACAATTTAGAAGTTCAATTCTGGGGTTACGTGTACCGAAGAACCTCATGATTCACAAGAGGCACCCTTGGGAAAGGACTCCGGATAACCTTCCGCCAAGCAGCCTTCACTAACAAGCAATTCAAACTTCTCGCGCGAGCGCGTTTCTATTCACCTAATGAGTGTCGAGACTCGAATCCAAAACATCCAGCTGTGCAGCAGTATGCCATAGCCCCCGAGCCACTGTGGCCGCCAGTTACGGTAATTGTGTGCTAGTTTATACACCACTATTACGACACAGAATGCTTTGACGTATTTCCGATGATTATCAGAAAGCGTTGCCAAAGGTAACAAGTATACTTTCGTTTTTAGTGGTACCGCATTTATTGATTGCCTGTATACTGTGTACGTATTGCGTTGTATATCGCTGTGAAGATATACAGCCCACCCTCATTAAGCTAATGACTAACCGAGAACTGATTGCACATCCCCTGGTTTCGGTCTCTGCCGAATCAACAGATATTGCGAGCAGAGAACCAACCAGCTTTGCTGAAGAAAACCGGATAGTCGATAAAGTCCCGACAAGCCGTGCCTCAGCAAATCTAAGCAATGCTGGGAGAAATCTCCGGGGCCTAGCCGGAAGCTATAGAGCTGTGACTCTAGCTATAACGCGGCCTTAATCTGAGGTCGTTAAGTGCGCGAAGCGTAGCTTAACCTCATGAAACCCGGCGAGCAACCACAGACGCAATTATTTTTCAAGCCTGTTGTTATTAGCAAATGGGACGTCATGGGCTTGAAAAAGTAATTTTTACTTACATACGTAGCATGTATATGCTTAAAGAAGGACTTCTATTAACATGCAGAAAGTAGCCTTGTCCTCGAATTTATTGCCGTAAACGCCGCATTTATTGGTGCAAACGAAGAAGTTGGAGAATGAAGTCACGGGATCACGTGTTTAAGCTGCGTGGTAGATTTTCCTGACAACTTGCGATATTCGAACGAGAATTGACGAGCACTTCTCGTAGTCTGTGACATTAGAATAGCGCAGACCGAATTTGTGTGAATTTTCGGGAAAGATAAGGGCACTATTAGCAATAAAAAAGTTTCTAGATGGCAGTGGTGTTCCTGAAAAAAAACAAGATGTTTCCAGCTCTCACTCTTCAATACATAAATCAGCGCTTCGCGTGTAAGAGCGTCAGATTTTTAACACGATAGTGTTAAAGAACTTGTTTCGCAGGAATTACGGTGTCGGAGTCGGTGTCGGCACGGTTGGTTGTGAGCGGTGCCGACACCGACTCCGACTCCAAAAATCAAGAAAGATGCAAATAAAATACCAAAAATCTTCGGTTAGAGTGAGAATTGAAACTAGGCCGTCTGCGTGGCAAGCAGATGTTCTACCCCAGAGCCACACCGTTGCTTGAAACTGCTTCGAAAAAAAAAAACTATATGGATGTCATGTAGTGAGAGGCGTCTCCTTAATGCATGTAATATTGCTGGCAGAAGCGTCGAATCGCGCCAATTGTCAAAACATGCGAATTGTGCAACGAGTGGGTGTTTTAAAGGCCCACCCATTATAAAACGCCCAGACATATTTAATCATCATCATCAGCAAAAGCATGAACAAAGTGAGCAGCTGCGTAGATTCGCATGTTGCCTTACGTACGCGTAGAGGGGCCTTCGCTGATTTGCAGAAGGAAGAATAATGCCGTAGTGGGTAATTCGCAACTGTACTTGTAGTAGGCATTCTAGGATAGTTTGAAACAGCCAATATGTTACGCGCACAGACGTTCGTTTCCTTGCGGCACGGCTGAGGCATCCACCGAGAACCGAAGCCAGGCTGGCAATTCAGAAGGCGATGCGCACGTGACCCGTTTACGCTATCACGTTCTACTCTTGAAGGCGAAGCTCTAACGCTCTTTCTGTTTTTTCGTTTCCTTCAATTCCTACGAAGCATGGGATCTGCTGCAATATTACGTTATTCTCCTCGCTCATTTGACCTTTAGTAGTGGCGACAATGGAGCAAAAGTATTACGCATTGCTGAGAAAAAACTGGAGGTGACCTTAAACCTTGACCTGCGTGTCCATTAGCGACACTCGCGACTGTCCGTGTTCCCTGGTGTTTTTGTGTTAACTTTGTGCTTCGTTGCACTGCCGAAGTGGATCACAGAGGCCACGTAGAAAGGAGCGCATGGTTCAGATGTGCTCCGCCACGTGCCGCAAAATTCCCACCTGCTCAGAAGAAACGCTTACGTATGTCCTTTCAATGAACTCATCCAAATAATTTGGGTTAATTATCTGGACAGTTAATTGGCCGTCGTCTTAAGTACACTTATGCTCCTATGTCATATATATCCAATATAAAATTCTGAACATGAAGCAGAACCACCTATTTCGTACAAATTTTATTTGTTAAAAACTTTTACTGGATATTCGGAAAACCGGAAATAAGTGCTCGACCCCCAGTACTTGGAAGGAAAACAGGAGTGTCACTCGTTGCTCGTACCACTAAGAACTTGTGATGCATTCAATTCCAACGCCGAGAGTCATGCTCGAAGCACAGATTCTTTCTTGGCGGGATTGAAACAGCAAAACTCTAACTAAGTGGTAATACGGGAATCGCAATCCAAGGTTTGTCTCATAAATTGTTCGTTTCACTAGACTCTCAGGTATGCTGTCATGAAACAGTACGGCACACAGACACGAGAGAAGAGAACCAGAGAATCTTGTGCCGGTGTCTGCGCACCTCGCCTTCTTTCACGACGAATCCCTATACCAAGTAATTTAACTTTCTGTCCTCCAGGTATGCCAATATGAGTTTCACCTCTACGGCTTCACCAGCTGAAACTATTGTACGCTCTTCGCGTCGTTCCACGGCAGCTGCACGTGATGTGCTCGTTTGTGGGCTCATTTGCACGGAACTCCCTACGGAAGAATAGGCTTGGGGACGAGGAATTCAAAGGCGGGCGAGCCATCCTGTTAATGATCACCTTCATTCTTTTCATCAAGGAAACTTTTCAACTCTCACAATTTTCAAATGAAGTAGAACTTTTCTCCCTCTTCTGTATTCCCTCAAAACGCGTGGCTGTAATCAAACCCGCACAAACGGGGCAGCAAGAATGCTTTGAATCGGTCCTGCTAAGCAAAAAAAAATAAAACCATGGCGGGCTGCACGACATCAGTTTTAAATTATCTGTATTGAAGTGGTGGTTTCTGTGCTCTAAAGCAAGCGTGCGTGAACAAAGTACTCCACGAAATACTGTAAAATGAGTAAAATTATGCAACTGAGCGAGCAGTTTCATAATACCTTAACAACGAATCAGCTATGAAAAATCGTAGCTTCGTCATTACCCCCGACGCTGTTAAATACTGTCGTCGAAATATCAGACATGTTTAAAAAGAAAACTATGTCGACTCTAAACACGTGGTCGTGGCACAATCTTTCTTTTTTCCTGGAAAGTATTACGTGAAAGAAAATTGTGGAAATTAGCTCCAAAACCACCCTTCCTCTTTCTCTGGTAGCTCATGCAACTTGAAGTGCAATACCACTTTGCCGTAAAGCCCTTCAAGGCCTTGCCAGCGTTCTTGGAGCTCGAGAAGATGCTCTGGAACTTCAAGCATCTTCTCTCTATTTCTCGAAAGCCAACAGCGTTGCGTTTTCGTGTTGGTTTTTGCGCTACTAAGCCCAAAGCCATAAACGTTATATCAAGCAGTTCATTTGCCCTGAAGGCATAGGTTTTGAACGTCAGCACTTCTTCGAACTACTGTGTTCTTCAGAGGAGGTACTTGCAGCTGACTTTTTGCTTTTCTCTTATTATGTTTTATATTGTGCTAGCGCAGTATACATAACTAGCTGTGCGCTGCGTTTACAAACTTCCTCTTTAACGAGAACTTGTGAAGCACATTTTATTTATAGTCATTTCTGTGTCACTAACAGAGGACTCCTGCAGTTTAATCTTGTTCAGTGTTCCTCGGAGTTTACACTTCTTCCGGCAGGAACTTCGAAATTTCCGGGTGTTCGTTTTGCTTCCTGTTTTATGCTGGGATCGTTTTAGGTGTATGCTTCAGCAGCGAGAATGACGTAAGAGAAAAAGAAGTGTACATACAACCTATCCCAGAGATCTTGGTGCCTTTGCCCGGTATTTATTTATAAACTAAGAGTCCACAGTCGTTGAATTGAGAAAGAGGCAGCTCCTTGACGTGCGAAGATTGCTCAACGAGGTTGTTCAGTGGTTGCAGTCGCTGAGCGTGTCTTTCTATTATAGAAAACAACCGGTCTGCTTCCAAAAAAAAACAAAAAAAGTAAGGTAAGTCCTCGCAAGTTGAATCTTATGCTACCATCTCTTATTCTTTGTCGCTTCCAAACGACCGCGCTAAGGTGACCGGACTTTAGTGTGTTTACTTCGCTTGCCTTCGGCGAGGGCAGAAAGCTGTAAACTGACCATGGTTCGTCAACAGTTATTTTTTTTTTGTTACGTACACATTTTTCACGAAGGTTGTTACCTCGGGCAAGAACTGATTAGCAAGAATAACTCTCATTTTTCTGGTATTCACAAAGAATAATCACGCATAACAAATATCAACATCAAAAGAGGAAACCTCACACCGATACCGTAATATTTACTAGAGATTGTACGCGCTTAATTTATAGTGGACTTGTCATATTTATTGTATTGAGCTTACACCTGTTTCATCAAATGTCACATATAAATTACTGATTCTTCGAACTTCCTTTTTTCTAATTCGAAAACATATCCACATTATTTTGGTGTCAATAGATATCGATTTTGACCTGAAAGTCAACGTTTTCTTTTTAAATTTTTTTACAATTCGCCTGTATAAAACACTTTCTGCGTTTTAAAAAGATTCTAATAAGCTATGAGATAAGATGACGGTGCTTATTTTGAGCTCTTTCTGCGGCATTTGGAAAAGAGTGTAAATATTACGTAAGAAATGCAATGTTCGGACTGTTTACAATATTTCCTATCGGGAACACCACAAACTGCTTTCTTGCTCGTCGCATATTGTGTTGCCATTGATCGTTATGAATTCGTATGCGGAAACCTCTACTGCACTTGTGCTCCCGTTGAGATACGAGACACGTCCGGGCTGTTAGTATACCGACATCCTCTGTTGCGCAAGCCTTCAACATTCTCATGCTTGAGCGTTTCTTAAGCTCGCGCAGGCATGGTTATTCAAAAGAAAAAACAAAGCGTTCCTTACAAAATGCCATATATGGACTGACAAAAATCCATATGTGGACATATCGAAATGTGGCGCATATGGTCGCATATGTCAAACAAGACCATATATGGGATATAAGGGTCATAAATGTCCATATCCGCCTAATTTTAACATCTACATTTACGGGCTCCTTATACGATTTCATATGTGCATGTAAGTACAGCCATATATGGAAGTGCATGAGCTTATGTGTAGTCGTATATGACAGCATATTGGTTTACTGGATCGTTATATGACATTATATAAATTTATATATGGCCATATATAAAACATACAGGGTGTTCAAAATTAAGCGTTATGGCTTTCTGAGAAAGTGAGACAATAATTATCGCTGTCAAACGTCCTATTTACTAAGATTCGATAATGAACTTTTTAATGAATGAAGGAAGCGGGCATGTTTGCATTGAACAAGTGGAGGCAGTCGCGTTTTTACATAGTTCTATCGAAGAATTCTTCAAGCGTGTCTGTGCCCCGACATATCCCGCTGCAAAGTTTAATTACGGTTTGCATAATTATACATGCAAGACAGTGGGCACTGGCGCAAAGCTCCTCCCCGATGTGCCGCGGCATTTGCGTGCGGCGTTTAATCTGACGACGAGTCGAAGGTATAGGCAAAGATTATAAGGGTTACCCTTTTTCTACTGGTAGGCGCTAGCAAGCAATGACTACTCGTCACATCAGGGGGAAACATTGCGCCGATCCTCACCGTCTCGCATGCCTAATCATGCAAACCGCAATTAAACCTTGCAGCGGGATATCTCGGGGCACAGACTTGGTAGAAGAATTCATCCTAGTGGAACTGCGTAGAAACGCGACTGTCTCTAACTTTTCAATGCAAACATGCCCGATTGCTGCACTCACTAAAAGCTCAATATTCCATCTTAGTTAATTGCGCGGCTGAGCGCGATAATTGTTTCACCTTGTGTCACCCTGAATACATAACTGATCTGCGGTGCCCCGCCACGGTGGTCTAGTGGTTATGGCGCTCGACTGTGGACCCGAAGGTGGCGCGATCGAATCCCGGCTGCGGCAGCTGCATTTTCGATGAAGGCGAAAATGTTTGAGGCCTGTGTGCTTAGATTTAGGTGCACGTTAAAGAACCCCAGGTGGTAAAAATTTTCGTAGCCCTCCAGTACGGCGTCTTTCATGATCATATCGTGCTTTTGGGATGTTAAACCCCAGATATTATTATTAACTGATCTGCGAAGGTGGTTCTCACGTTCTTCCCAGTGCTGAATTGCAACAAAATCATAAAGATTAACTTACCTCGTATATGAGCCATATATGGCATTTTCGTAAGGGCTCTTCCAGCGACAACGTAAACAACTTGTTTGTTCAAGAGATTCACCTCTTCTACGACATAAATAACTTCGCTACTCAAAATGATGTATAGAGAAACCTGCAAAATCCCGCTATAGGCTTCACTTCCCGGCTTCCCTCACTCAGCGAAATCGGCGCATGTCTCTTGTATACGTGACAACGGGCGAAACAACCATTTCAGGGATTAAAACTTCGCTGATCCTTCGCGTGCCTCGGGCGATCACTGTAGTGAAACGTTCTGTGTTAAACTTTGAAGAATATTTGCTAAAGGAGATTGTGTTATATATAGTCTACCAGATGGCGTTCCCGTGAACGACGTCGCATTTTGAGCAATATTGAGAAACAGAACATAGCCAGCGCTCAGACACTCGTGCTAGCATTGAATCGCATTAGTCGAGAATCTTACTGCATGCGCTGGGGAACGAAAGAAGCGTTTTGGGCCAGCCATACGCGGAAAGTTTATGGCATGGAATTTCCCTTTGAATTCTTGAGCTAGGAAAGTCGCTGGTCTCGTAGAGACGTTGGCATCGAGCGACATTCCCCGTGTTAGGATTTCCAGCACCCGAAGCCTTTATCTGCTATGAATTAAGTGATAGAAACAAAAAAAATTGCCGCGCATCTGTTTGCTTCGCTGCAAATGTCGTCGACAGACGATAGTCTTCTGCCAGCCATACTACATGAGTCCTGGTCTCATCCGCGGCCACCCGTGATGCTGTTCCCAGGGCCACTGCCAGGTGGCAGCACCATACGTCGGCAGAGGTCTTTTTCGTGCATAGCGTCGCATTTTCAGCGCAGCCTAAGAAACACTGGGGTCTTTAGAATTACGTGTCCATGTATTATCTAGTAAAGGAACGCACCACCTAATACTTACGTATTGATGTTGCGCCTCAGATATGCGTAATATTTACTTTTTGATCGACAATGTTCAGAAGTATGAATGCAGCTACCAGTTCAAGATGGCTGGGCGTTCAGCAAGTGCTTAAACTTTAGCCAAGTGGCCGAATCGTGTGACAGACAGACAGACGGGACGAAATTTCTGCGTTCAAGTATCCCAAGAAAGACTATTGTATTTAAAAAAAGTATCAACAAGCAGAATGATGCTACGAGTGTCACTGTTTGTACTTGCCGTAACGCGCATCAATAACTGAACCTTTTCAATCTAACACGCCAAGGATGAGCAGGCGCCTTTGACAAAGCGCCTTGACGCATGGTATGCTTTGGCAGTATCTAGAGTATCTACAATAGCGTCGTAGATTACTAACTTGCATTTTATTGTTCGGCCAATGACTTGCTGTTGAACTTACTGACAGTAATTAGGACGGCATCCGAGGTAACACCGCCTTTAAGAGATATTCTGCGAGGTCTGCGTTCAGTGCATCTGCGTGTTGTGATTCAACTGAATATGATTTATTCTTGTTCAAAAGGGGTCATCACCTTTCGACACGTGGACTGCGCGGTTTTGAAGAAGTTGTATTTAAATCCCTCAGTAGAAAAAAAATCGGATACGCAGCATCACACCGTTGCTCCATTATTAATCGTGTTGTACCAGAACCATGCCCTTTCGCAGCTGGGAATCAATGAAAGAATGCTGGGGACTACAAGGACAATAATTTAAGTCGTTGTACTGGCAACGTTCGCGACTACGTTCCTTTAATCCCACAAACACCTGTTCTTTGTAGTGGGACACTCTATATTTTTTAAACATTATTCAGACGTTTGAAACCTTATTCAAAAGCAATTAATGAACCTTTGAATTAGGACGTCATCAGCCGCACGCTCACCTCGGCCGATAAGAAGAGTCAGTAATTAATGCAGCCCAGGTCATTTGTGTATCGTGCCAGTGTTGCTGGGAATTTCACGTCGTTAGCGCCAGCTGGTCAGAATTCCGGCCAGTGAGAAAGTCGTGAACTTGATAAAAAATGAATTTTGAGAATTTCTGAGAAAGCGACATCTGTTTAGGAGTCAAGCTGTATAATGGGGCGCCGTGGAATATAATCGATCGTCGCGGTGGAGTTCTCGGATATCTTTAACCCTTTCAGACGCTTTGTACACGACTGTATACACCGCGTGTTTTTCACAATTGCGTCGATTAGTGGCTAAGAGCACGATACAGTAAGGGTTGGATAAACTGAACCACCTGCGTCATAAATGTGCCTTCATTTAACTTACATTTGAAGTGTACTGTTACATATCAACACTTTGCTGAAGGTAATGCCATGTTCTACGAATCGTTCGACTCGCCGCTTTCCATGACCCACGTCCAAAGTATTATTTTTCTTTGCTCAAAACGAACATAACAGAAGACCAATGGGCACCATATTTCTAGCCTGAAATTTTATTCTGTTTATGGAAAAACAGAACGTGAATAACTTCAGGATAAACAGATATTTAATCCCAATTTAATTAAGTACAATTGCTGCAGGGTACATAAGTCAAGGTACTATGACATTATATTTGTTGCAAATCAATATCGAGTGACTTAAAATTACGCTGTCTAAATTTGACGCAACTACAGGCAGCTTTTCCAGGTGGCGTCTGAAGGGGTTAACCGAAGTTCTCTTATTCTGCCCGAATAGGGGTGGAAATGCGGCCACGGAGCAGTTCAAAATCAAACCCACCGCCTCCAACATAACAGAGCAATGTCATCACTAAATCTTAATTTACATGCCGTTAAGTCTCTGCAAACCAGTGGTCTTGCCCTTTCTCGAAGAAAGAAAAACCGACATATCACTCGACAAACCTGCCGCGTTCAAGAACGGTAACTTTTTTTTTCAATATGACTTAGCCGGCACTTATGGAAGTTCGTGGGATGAAGAACTCAGGTACCTTTAGAGCGTTAGAGCGAATGCTAACTCCTGCTCGTAGACTGGATTATTTTACTGTAACACCCGTGTTTGAAGTAAGCATGTATATTGTTGACCCCAGTTATCAACCGTCACCGTGGCCAGCCCAAGGGTTGCACGATTGATTACGTCACAGCTAATGGATAGCGAACACTAGCTGCAACGCTGCGATAAGAACTAGCCGAACGTCACTGCTTTCGTTCGCTGAAACTTTTAAGCATGGTCACACAGCTTCCCTTCGTAGGCATAGTGTTTCCTACTATATTTATAAGAGGGAAATGTGACGCTGCAATCTTGCAGCCACCATGGAAATGATGGGTAGTACATAGATTTGCCCAGTCTACGCGCTTGAGGCATAGAACGCACTTGTGGCTATGTTTATTGTCATGTTTTGACTTTTGTTTCTGACAAAAGAATGCCTCGTTGTGAACCTCGTGAGCTCATTTGAACTGGTCCGCCTAAAACATTCAGGGTGGTGAAGTGGGACCGCGGAACTGTTGCTGAACTTTGTCTTACGACAAGGCTGTTTTAGGCCACATGGAGCCCCACAGAGGCGAAAGAACGAAGCTTATGTAAATCTACGTACTACCCATGACTCCTATGCTGGCTGAATCGTCATGTGTTGCAGTTCCCTTAGACACTAGCGCCACATCTCCCTCTAGCGTATCATTAGGAAGCTCTATGTTCCTGGGTTCTTCGTAAAGAAAATGCAGGACGGGACGATTTCGCTTGTTTTTCCTACAGGACTGGGTCCGTCACCTCCTTCGCCATTGAGACTAAGCCTACTGGAAGGCGAACAGACGTCACTTCCTTGCCCCATCAACATGACGTCGATGGAACCGGTGTCTGTCGTCTGGTTCCGCGTAGCAGACGTGAAGTTCAACTTGTCCAGCTACCTACCCCAAAGTGGGGACAACCACATGGAACCAAAAAAGGTTTACGCGTTGGTGGCTCCAGAACCACCGTCGGTCACTGTGCTGGGAGCTAGTGTTGGACTAGTGGACGGTGCTCATTGGAAGCAGCCACCATGGACGGGCAGGGCGTTCTTTTCGCTGCTCAGCGACCCACCGGCTTTGCTCCTGAACCGGCTGAATCGATCCGATACTGGACAGTACGTCTGCAACGTGTCGTACCGTAGTGATAACGTAACCAACGCCGGTGCGACCGTAACCGAGGCAGCCGTCGAGCTGTTCATCGCAGGTGAGTTGCTTCATCGATGTACTGAATTTCACCTCTAGAAAGCTTCATTCCAGGAAGGAAGGAAGAAGAGAAGGCAGGGAGGTTAATCAGACACATCCCCAGTTGGCTACCCTACTCTGGCTGAATGAGAAAGGGGAGTGGAAAGATGAGAGAGAGATATGAGGGAAGGAAAGAAGCAAATGTTGAATAACGGTGCTGACGCGTATGTTATGGTGGCACTTTACAGTAATCAAAGGCATTAGCACATGCCCGTAATCCTTAAAAAGCACAAATGTGCTTTAACTGCCTCGTGATCCGACGAGCGATAGTTTGTGTTTGATTAAGGAGATTGAGTATTGGTAAAATGATCCAGTGACTGCTTGTGCACTTTTTTTTCGTCACTGTTCAGACCTCCCGAGAAAACGAAAATCACAGGATTCCTTATACATTCGCCTAAGACTACCCGAAAGACATTTTCTCATTGTTTTATTGTATATTGGTGTATTGATCCGTTAATTCCTCTAGGTTTATAATTATCAGAGCGAATGTCTCAAGGACAAGTGCGTCGGATATTAAGGAAGGAAGAAAATGTATGCATACACTCAAAACGCACACTAAGATAAAGAAAACACGTTGTATATGTCCAAGCTACGCGTCTACATTGTTCAAATTCATATCTGCTTGAGAGACAATAACTGTTGGGGTTTTATATCCCAGAACCACCATATGATTATGATGGACGCCGCAGTAGAGGCTCCGGAAATTTTCACCATCTAGTGTTCTTTGACGTGCACCTAAATCTAAGTACACGGCTTCTAGCATTTCGCCTCCATCGCAATGCAGCCTCCGTGGCCGGGATTCGATCCCGCGACCTTTGTGTCAGCAGTCGAGCGCCATGACCACTAGTCCACCACGACGGGTATGCTTGAGACATAAACACTGAGAGAAATTAAGTGAGGTCAACCAGATTATAGCATCATGTTTGCTGCCCTACTCTAGGGGGAGGGGGAAGGGGGTACAGAGATGAAAAGAAGAGCGGAGAGAAGAGCATGCGTGCGAGAACAAAGAAACAAACAACTGGAAGGTGCGGAGAAGGAGTACTATAACCTATCCAATAGGCCACAGCCACGCAAATAGTTCAAAGGCCTCAATAGATTTCCGGTGAGACGACAGTTCGGGTCGGCATCCTAGCGCCGACAGTTCCGACAGGGCTTGTCCTCAAGGCGGCCCAACACAGCCGCTAGTAGCAGTCTCTGCGCGCTGTAGCGAGGACACCGACAAATAATGTGTTGTATAGATCATTCACTGCCGCAGTGGTTGCAAGCAGCGCTGTCTTCCATACCGATTCGGAAGGCAAGAGATTTGGCGAAAGTGACACCAAGCCGCAGTTGGCAAAGCACCGTTTTCTCGAGTCGAGACAGTCCGGACGTGGGCCGAAGTCGACGAAAAGTGTCCTGTATATGTGCTTGAAAATCTATTGCACGAAGTACATTGATAACGTATAATACAGAGACGATCTGCTGCGAGTTCACTTTGGATGTATCACTTTTCTCTTGTGATGTTGATACTATGTGTACAGTTGCGCGCTTCCTAAAGCAACGGTAACCCCTTTTAAAGTACGAGTGCGGCGATGCTTCAAAATTGAATGTTCAAATATGTGAACTATCACTCGCCGACAGCCAGCACTGAATACCTTTTTTTTTAATGTTCTCAGGAAATGGTTTTCAAGAAATTCCTGTCCAATATATATTTTTGGGGTGAAAATGTCTTTATGCCTACTGGTCCCTGTCTTCTTATTCTGTTGCAAGTCTATGCCCGAGTGAAGTGTAGAGGGAGCTGTTTTTTGTACTGGATTATATTTCTGACAAACGCGGGTCCTCGCTTAAAGAAACTAATTAGCCTGAATACACGAACGTGCTTTCACTCAATCAAGAAACGCTGCAAGAGAAGAGAAACCGGCTTTTTCTCACCCTGTGGCACGAGAAAAAACATCTTAAACAGGCAACTTTGGTGCTTCAAATTTTTCGCCGTATTTATTTATTTATTAGGGAGTTCTTTTTGTCTCTGTGTGTGTGTGTATGTGTGTGTCCGGTATTTCGATGTACGCAAAGGCGTTTGCGAAATAGTGGTTTGACGGACAATGGTGTTGACATCTTCGGACGCTTTGTCCAACTATATTTGGAGTTGTGTTCATTTTTTTTCACTGGGTCTTCTTTAAGTAAATACAATTCAGAAACTGCTTGGTTCCGCAAAACAACCTCTTATTGTGCGAAATCACTCTCCAGCCGCGTCAGGCGATGCTTGACCACTGCTTAACAAGTCAGCTTTTTAGGTTGGGCCACGCGAATTTCGAGGGTTGACCAAGTCACTTTTTTTAGTGGTTTTGTACGTGGGTTAAATTGATTATCGAAATAGGTAAGGTTAATTTTGGGGCTGATTCAAGTCCATCTTAGGAGGGCGCCAAGGCAATGTACAGCACGCCCTAACAACGTAGGATTGGGCCAAGCCCATACCTTGCCGTGCCCGACTAGACTTATGAACGGTCAAAATAGGCCGACCTCATACCAAGGTCAAATTTCGAGTGGGCTGACGCCATGTCCCAGAGATGGTCAACGTACTAAACCATACATCAAGGAAAGAAGATTACTTCAAGGGCTCGGTTTTCTTTGTTAGACACAATATTAATGATAACTAAGAGACAATAATACCAATGGAAGTATAGAGGATGTTATTTGTAGTAAGTATGATATAAAGGTGAAGGAAGTAAATTGGACGAAAAGATAACTTGCTACCGGCAGCGACAGAACCTGCGACCTTCGAATAGCGCGTCCGATGCTCTGCCTATCTTTTCGTCCACTTTAATTTCTTCACGTTTATATCATAATTATTACAAGTAACATCCCCTATACTTTCCTTGGCATTATTGTCTGTTAGTTCTCTTTAAACCATGCATCGCTATTTGTATCCTGTAGGAAAACTGTCATATTGTGCATTGCTTGTGTAAAGTATGAGCCCGTAGATAAAACTGCGAGCACGAGTTAAAAATGAATACAGCATCGTTTCGAAAGTCGAGCACACTTTGATCATATCCAAGAACGCTTGATGATACTCGGGCTGTAACGTAGGCAAATCTTCAAACCGCGCAGCTCATTAGGTCGAACGCAAAGCCAACTTTCGTGGTTTATTACTTTGATGGCGGAGGGGGGGGGGGGGGGGGGGGGGGGGGGGGGGGGGGGGGAGTTCCGTCGAGGAGTATCTGATACTTAGCAAAATGAACCAGTGGGTAACAAAATAAACACGTGCAGCCTAGCCTCATGCTATGCGAAGTCGACTTCCTCGAGTGTATATAGATGGCGTGCGGCGAGCTCATTAGATGTCTAGCTCGTAGCAGAGGCTGAGAACTGCAAGAGTCGCCTTGGAAAGCACCTACAGCCGGGTTTCGCATGAAAAAGAAACTTCTCCACGGCCATTAAGCTTAAGGAAGTACCGACACGAGAGTCCGTACTTACGCGCATAATGCTGTACCTTCACATCTTTTGCGTCTGCGGTGACTGTGGTTTGCTTTGTATGCTTAGTTAAGGTTGTTATCTACTTGCGCCCTTGTTTGTCTGAAAGCTTAGAGACTCAGTTAAAGCAAAACGTAAAATCGCTCATGACCTCTTTGAGGTAGATTTATGGCGTACTTTATTTCGTGCCTAGACGGTGGGATCACTGTCTCTCGCTCTCTGAGTCTCAGGGTACACAATTAAGCATGCCATTTACAATGTCACTGCATTTTAAATAGTTCAGCTTTTTTCAAGCGTAGGTGCTTATGAGTTGCAGGTTTCGGTGGCAGCGTTGTCGTACTCAGAAAACCTGGCGCAGAATGCAACCCTCGAATGTGCGACGTGAAAAGCGTATTTGAATGATTGATGATCTCTACACCGCGGGCTTCTCGGCAATCAGCAGTTTCTAGTATGGCAACCTAAACTTTTATCGCGGTGACGTGTCATTTTGCGTTGCCACATTTCATTGTTGCCTGGATGTGAACGCGTGACCGTCGTTGTTGCATGTAGCTTGCGGCACTGCTAATCACGTGGATAAAGCTCCAATTCCCGGCATGGAGGAAGGAAAATTTTAGGAGGGAGCATTGCGCGATACGAAAGAAAAGCAGCAAGTCAGGCAAACACACGTCAAGCTTCGCTGGCCCCCATTTTGGCGGTAGGAAAAGAGCTGCTGAATTTTGTTTTTTATAATTAAATCACCTAAGCACCGTTCGCTGATCCCTTAAGGTCATCATGATCAATACTACAACCATCACTGTTCCTCTATTGGGTCAATAATCCATTAATTTATTCATGACCCTCTTGACGATGCGTTACACGCAGGGTTTGGAAGGCGGTTCACAAAAGATATACAATCAGCAAGAACGGTCAGCGTTCTGTAGTGTGTTGTTGGTTATCTCAAATGCAACCAGTTGCTGGTGACTGCTGCCAACCTTCTTCCTTTTTTTACCTTTATTTGCATTGTTTAGTAGGTCATCGCATTCTTCCGGTTTGTACACTGGTGCACTGAGGACAGCTTTATCAGTAAGGCCTTTCAGCTAATATTAATGATACCTAAGCTAATGCGCGTATGCACAGTTTAGTTCCACGTCGCGCACTTGGAGACTGAGGTGCCGACGGTATAAAAGGATTCGCGTAACGAACTTACGAAACCAAGCACGTCTAAGGCCACTCGCGCACACTCCACTCCAGTTTCCGGAACCTGATCCGCTTATCGTCCCCTGAAGTTCACCGCTCAATTAGTGCGACGCGGAGTGTATAGACACGTGACCTGGTTTCAAAGTTGCTTAGTTTGCGCTTATGGCATTTCATCGCACTCGAGATTTACTTACGCAACTTGCCACGCTGACGTCATCAATAAGTTCACTTGACAGCCAGAGCGTGGCGTGCGCCTATTGGACTGCTTTTCAGAGAATCCAGTTTTGTCGCTCCATCTCCTTGGTATCTCCCGCGTTCCGCGGTGGCATTTTGATACCAGGTGATATTATTAGTTTCTTTCTTAGTATCCTTTTCTTAGTAGCTTTTTGTTCTCTTATTATGACACTCTTATTATGTTCTCTTATTATTATTATCACGAGAACCAGTTGTAGCACAACAATAATAATTTGTGGCGATTTACGTTCCAAAACCACGACATGATTATGAGACATGCCGTACGGGAGGGCTTCGAGAATTTCTATCACCTGGGGTTGTTTAACGTGCACCTACATCTAAGCACGCGGGCCTCTGGCATTTTGCCTCCATGGAAATGCGGCCACCGTAACCAATTGTAGCACAATAATTCTCAATTTAATACTATTGAAAATTTCTGGGTAACTCATCCCCTGTGTGTGAAATATGTAACGGCCTTGCGGGCTTCAGTCACTGCCAATGAGCTGCAACCAAATGATGTAAAATGTTGTTTTAGTATGTTGTGGGTGCAGGTGCCTCTGTCAGGCGTTGCTCGCCTTTTGCCCCTGTACTTTTCTTGAAATTGTATTCAAACGCACTTGCACATGATTCATTCATTGTCGCATTCATTCATTCATTCATTCATTCATTCATTCATTCATTCATTTCTTACGCACAATCGATTTCTCAAATGTCGTGGTACAACTCGGTTGCTACCATAGCCAAAATTTACGAATGCTCCTGGCGTGGTAGCGATATTTCAAGATTCAAAACCTTCAGCCGTGTGGCATTCTTTTTTTTCGCCTAATTTTGGTTTCGGGGCTTGTATTGTTCTTTTTACAAAAGATGTCTTACACAAATTAATGTGGCTTCACTTGCTCTTTCGGCATCGGAATTCAAGGTGCGTATTTGTTTTCGCGTTTCTTGTCGACTGCTGCTGCACAAACAAGTGCTGCAGTATGTATGTATGTATGTATGTATGTATGTATGTATGTATGTATGTATGTATGTATGATGTATGTGTATGTATGTGTATGTATGTGTATGTATGTAGTATGTATGTATGTATGTATGTATGATTATGTTAAAGGGAATTGGATTGAGGGACTCGGTTCTTTGCAAGACGCAACCTAACGAAGCAATCAAAGCACGCAATGCGCTATCTGTAGGTTTAAGTTGTAGTGTAGTAAGTATTGGACAGGGGGGATGTGGATTTAAGTACGACAAGACAGCTTTCCGCCGATGAGAACTTTCGAAGGTGTGAGTTCGGTGCCCATAGGAAGCAAGTTGTTTTAATAGCTGAGCTCTTTACCTCCCCGCTGACCCATGACGGTTAAATAGAAATGATCATCATCATGAACAGGCACGCACTCTCTTCGTCCTCTTCTGATTCACTCCCAGAACACGTGCGCCTGCTTGTCCTGCAGTAACTCTGATAGGCATGAGAACAAGTACAGGGAGTGAGAGAAAGAGGGGGAGAAAAATGAAACGGAAATAAAGAGACACAGAAAAATTCTTCTTGAGGCGGGTTTCGAACCCATGTACCCACGATCCGAAGGCTAGCATCGTAACCACTTGGTTATCCAGGCACGCTAGCAGAGCATAGCATAGCCTTGTACAGTATAGTGTATAGTATAGTATAGTATAGTATAGTATAGTATAGTATAGTATAGTATAGTATAGTATAGTATAGTATAGTATAGTATAGTATCCTCCTCGTGCGCTGCTGCTTTCAGTGGTACTGGTGGCGCCACCAACGGCGAACGGTGGCGATAGGTGGATATACGCGGCTCATAGAAGCCGTGGGTAAAGCGCCTGTTACTCTCCGTTCTTCTATTCATGTTTCATTCTGGTTTGATATTTGTACTGCCGACGCTGCTCCACTAGACAACCATGCCGTCTGTTACGTCCATTGTTCTATATTATTTGTTTTAAAATGACAGGCCCGTTTTTATATGCGTGCGCGCGATGCACTGCGCACGTTTCTTACGTGCATGTGTCCAAGTTGTCTGCGTGATCTGTTAACACAGATGAAATAAAAATTGTTGCAGTACAAAACAGCATTCTTGTTTTATTGAACACCCCAAACAGTACAACAACGATGACTATTACGGCTGTATGCCTGCTTAAGAAACGCACAAAAGACACGAGTTTTTATCTTCGCCCAACACTCGTAGCACTCAACTGGGCCAAGAAAACCAAAATCTAACTTGCTGAACGTTTTAACAGCCGTCACACAGCTGCATAACAATGCGTGAAAGTACTTTAGCAAATGACGAACAAACATTCACACAGCGTTTTTTTTTGTTCACAGACCGCGTTAACATGTGAGAAAGTTCTAACTGCATTGCAATCACATATTTCGGAATATCTAATCACTTTCACCATTGAAGCCACAATACTCTAACACATGCGCTTTAAATTGAGGATGGCATTACTCAGACTTATATAGGAAATGCGCACGCGTGCAATGTATCTCGTATGCTAGATTCTCCTTTGGTACGTGCAGCTCAAAATAAAATGCGATTCTAGAAGTAATGTTCGTGGAGTAGCGAGCATATAGCAGGACAACTACTTACAGCTTCACTTACCTTTGCAAAAACGGTATTCCAATTGCAATTCAATATTAACCGACGCAACAACGATAACAACACGCTTGTTGCACACAGGCGTACCAGGTTGATGCTCGAGGCCAAGCGCGGTATTTTAAGTGTAGCACAATCGTGCGCGTACAGTACGCTAGAATATTCTGGCACAATGTCGTCAAGCTTGCAGTCACTTCAGCGGTTCCCACGATGTAGCACCAGTTGACGTCCTCGCGTCATCAAACTGCTACAACGCCGAGAACTACACACACAGCTGACTTGGAAAAACGCGGTCTTGCAGGAGGCCATCTTGTCCCGCAACCAACGGACAAAAGCACACAACTGACGCGTCTGAAACATTGCCGTTGATGAGAGATGGCAGCTGAACGAAATCAGGGCTCATCGTCCGACGTGTGGCCACCGCCTTAACACAATATTAACGTTGCAACGTTCAAGGAAGACGCGACGAAAGCGACGAGCCCAGCCGGTGTTGTCGGGTGCGCTACTGCATATAGGGAGCCTACATGAAAGGTCGTGACATGAACGACCGGTCATGTAGGCTCCCTAACTGCATAGTGCACAGCGCGCGCTCTCACGGCCACCGAAAGAAATAAAAGAAAGTGGAGAGAGGGGTCACCTAGGAGCATCGCGTATCGGTGGAAGCAAGAGGAAGTGTTGCGTCGTCGGTGTGGCGTATTGTCGAGAGATGGCGCTAGTTTGTTTTTGCGCAACGAAATCGCAAACTTCATTCAAAATGCATGGGATCCTATGGGGGGTTGGGAGAGGGTACAACCGCCTTAGCCGAGCGGTGGCGCCAACATACCGATGCACGAGGCGGATAGTATAGTATAGTATAGTATAGCAGGGAAAGGAGAGTGAGGGTGAGGAGGAGGGCAGAGAGCAAACGATAGCATAAAAAATAAGAGAAATAGAAAGAAAATGATAGAAAGACGAAGCAGGCGAGAAAGAGAGAAAACGAAAGGAAAGAAAGAGAAAGAGAGGGAGTGAGAGAGAGACAGAAATAAATAGAAATAAACAGGAAAAAAGACATAGCAAACACAGAGACAAGAGAGAAAAAGAGAGTAAAAAAAAGAAAGAGAAAACTAAAGAGAAAGAAAGTAGGCCGGAGGAGGGCAACACTTTTATTGGAAACCGATGAAAATGATTTCCTCCATTGCGGAAGGCGACGACGGTTAGTCGGCCAGGAGCGCCTGCTCTTTGGCGGCTTGGCGTATGACAGAGACCACCACCGCCTCTGCCCGCCTCGTGATCCAGACCTGCTCGTCTGGGTCGGAGCTGAGCAGTGTGGCCTCCCACGGCTGTACCGTGATAATTTTCAACCCCTGTGGGCTAGAGCTGTGCACGGGCCGTATTTCTGAGCCCGAGCCTGGCCCGGGCCCGCTGACTTTTTCGAAGGCCCGCCCGAGCCCGACGGCAAAGGGCTGTGAGCCCGCCCGGCCCGGACCTACTTACGAAAACATAATCCCGGGCCCGGCCCGACTTTTTGAAGGCTCGTTGCGAAAACAAAACATCGTTTTCCGGTAATTTGGCATTTTATTGAGCATATAAAATATGATCATACGACAGACGACGAACAGTCTCTATTACACAGATTACAAATTGTCGTCGAAAAACAGCAAGGAGTCCAACGCTTCCGGCTTCAACGAAGTGCGGCGCTTTTGCTATACAAGTAGACGGCCTCATGCCAGCAACAATGGAGTTCGCTCACCAAAGCCGTCACGTGTATGGGGCATGCCCATGCAAGCGTCAGCTTGCACGAAGGCGATCTACGTCTCCACGAAGGCAATCCACGAAGGCGATCTGCGGTCGCTCGTCGCTGTCGCGTGCATTTTCACTCATATGGGATTTGGCCTTAAATCTAACGCGAACAGTCGCGTGGCGCCGTCACTAGCTCAGGTGGTGTTACTTCTCTGTTTGTCAGAGTGCAAACAGAGGCAGTGCTTTACCTGCTCCCTTTTTGTGTAATGTAGCGAATGGAAAGGAAAGGCGGTAAAGGGTGGTCGCGGAAAAGGCGCTGTATGCGTGCTGGAAAACAATTCCCGCTCATTCTCTATATTTCGGGCTTGAGTCGGGCTTTGCGCCTGGCCCGAGCCCGGCCCGATAAAACTGCAAGTAGCCCGAGCCTGGCCCGGGCCCGAGGTGAAAATACGTCGGCCTGCCCGAGTCCGGCCCGTGGGCCGGGTCGGGCTCGGGCTTTCGGGCTACCCGGAGCCCGTGCGCACCTCTACTGTGGGCTACCATAGATACGTATACTGGGACAGCCCCATAGTATGTGAAAGAGGTCGGCCCGGGGGATTCAGCACAGCCTGCACTGAGGTGTAAATGTAGTTGGACTGTAGGATAGATGTAGGAACACAGAATCGGTGTCTACGTTCAGGCTTGGCGCCACTAGTGCAAAGCTGCCTTATTTTTTAGATGCGAAGTATCTTAAGGCGGAGCTCAATCCGGTGGTGGCGGTGGTGGTGGTGGTGGTGGTGTGCGGCGTGACCACCCTTACTGCGCATGCGCATAGCCTCTCCACACACCTCCTCTCCACTCCCCCTCACCATTTCTCATGTCCTCTAGCCCTCTCCCCTTCCCCTCTCAACTTTCCCTCTCCCATACCCCTCTCCACTCACCCTCTCCCATACCCCTCTCCACTTCCCCTCTCCCCTTCCCCTTTCCACTCTTCCTCTGAAACGCGGGCTCAGAGGAAGCTCGAACGCATGCGCGTCCCCTCCCCTTCTCTCTCCTCTCCTACGCTGCCCGCCTGTCGACCGCGTTCCCCGCTCGCCCTGTGAGAATTAACGGCCAGGCTAGATAGAAGATACGACGCGCGTAGCGTCCTTCGTCGCGTTCCACGACGCGAGGTCTGTAGCATGCCCAACGAACGCCAACGGAACGCGATCGTGCAAGTGCTCCGGCTTCGCATCGCCTCATGGTCCCCTTTAGCGGGAGATGGTGTAATTTTTTCGTCCACATCGATTCAGTTCTATCTTTGTCGTCATACTACACAGCTGCATGAAAGGCAACTTAGAGAAGGCATAGAAGAGCTGTGAGAAAGCAAGAGGAATAAAATTTTATTGTTCTAAACGGTATTGGCGTGCAAGTCCCGCTTCTACACTAAGTGGGGGGTCTCCTTACTCCAGAAGCTCTCTGGCCTTCGCTGCCTCATTAGCCCTGGCAGCGAGACGTCGTTGTTGGTCCAGGTCCTCTGAGATGAGCTTGGCCTCCCACGTGTCAAGGTCTTCGCTTTCTTGACTGGTGTTAGATGCACTCGGCGAAGGCGATGTGTCTGTGTCTATATGTGTACATTGCACGGGCACGCCGCGAGGATCAGGTATGCCAACGTGTCAGGTGCGCCGCAAATTGGACAGAGATATTCTAACGTCGCGTAAAATCTGTACATGAGTATACTTAGCATATAGATTTCTGCTTAGAACAAAGAGGTAACGATTTAAGAGATCCGTTTGCACTGCAGTGTGTATAGAATTATATTCAGAAAAACTTTCTTTCATCGTAGGACGCTACGAACACTTAGTAACAGTGTCCGTACAAGTAGAACACCTCGAGAACTGGTGATTGCAAGGCATCAGGGGAAAGAGTAAGGCTAGATCTTATCGAATACAGTCTCAGCGATTGCTCTAGCTAACATTTCGACTATCGGATAAATATTTTTTCATAGTTTGGCAGCAACAACTGATATCTATCGTCATTTCAATCTTCTCTATAATTAAAAAAACCCTTTAGTTCAATAGGCCCCAAAAATGTTCAAAAGGAGCGAAAGCGCAATATCATAGGTTAAGATTTCCAATTTTTGGCCATGTACAACTTTTATTCGTATTCACTGCAGATATGGTACAGCGCCCCGGCCAGAGAGCGCATACTGTCGTTGAATTATGCCGCCAGTTGGTTCTGTGCATAGAAGGCGTGCTCAGAGTGCGTCATATGCAATGCAGGACGCACTGATCATGCATGGGCAGTGCCTCAAGTTAATGCGGCGATGACGAGGCTTATAGGCTTAAAAACAGTTAGGGGTATACAGCATGCAATGCAGTGTCAATTAGAGCTGTGCACGGGCCGCATTTCCGAGTCCGAGTCCGGCCCGGGCCCGCTGACTTTGTCGAAGGCCCACCCGAGCCCGACGGCAAAGGGGTGGGAGCCCGCCCGGCCCGGCCCGACGTACGAAAACACAATCCCGGGCCCGGCCCGGCCCAGCCCGGCTTTTTGAAGGTTCGCCGCGAAAACAAAACATCGTTTTCCGGTAATTTGGCATTTTATTGAGCATATCAAATATGATCAAACGACACACGACGAACGGTCTCTATTACACAGATTACAAATTACAAGTAGACGGCCTCATGCCAGCAACAATGGAGTTCGCTCGCCAAAGCCGTCACGTGTATGGGGTATGCCCATGCAAGCTTGCATGAAGGCGATCTACGTCGGGTCACTCGTCGCTGTCGCGTGCATTTTCACTCATATAAGATTTGGCCTCAAATCTAACGCGAACAGTCGCGTGGCGCCGTCACTAGCTCAGGTGGTGTTACTTCTCTGTTCGTCGGAGTGCAACAGAGGCAGTGCTTTACCTGCTCCCCTTTTGTTTAAAGCAGCGAATGGAAAGGAAAAGCGGTAAAGGGCGGTCGCGGAAAAGGCGCTATTTGCGTGCTCGAAAACAATTCCCGCTCATTCTCTATATTTTGGGCTTGAGTCGGGCTTTGCGCCGGGCCCGAGCCCGGCCCGATAAAACTCCAAGTAGCCCGAGCCCGGCCCAGGCCCAGGCCCGAGGCGAAAATACGTCGGCCCGCCCGAGCCCGGCCCGCGGGCCGGGTCGGGCTCGGGCTTTCGGGCTACCCGGAGCCCGTGCATACCTCTAGTGTCAATATTCTATAACCACATAGCAACGCATAAAAATAGCAAGTGAGGAGATTTGGAAGGAAAATTATCGGAAATTTAAATTGACATTAGATGTTTGCAGCGAAGCTGTCCCCGTGCCGTCATCGTCGTCGCAGTAGTAGTAGTAATAGCAGCAATAGTAGTAGTAGTAAGCGCCACGCAGGTCACGTGACCAAAGGGGGTAATGAATAAAAAAATTCTTAAAACAAGCTGATGCACATGCTCAAAACGATTTTGATGATGATCATACTTTTCTACGAATAAATAAAACGAAATTATAATGGTGATGGTGCTCGCGAAAACATTGCCGAAACTTAGGAGCGAAATGTAATGCTTGATAAAAAAAGGGCGCGGCCTTGCTGTCCAACGGTTTTAACGGCGTGGAGCTGGCTAGGATTTATTTTGAAATTATATCCGTTTGATCATATTGCTCCTACTGTATATAATTGGTCAAAATTTGTGTGCTTAAAGAATTATTGTTACTGCAAAACCAAGTGCCTCACAATGCGTAATCATAACAATACACTTATAGCTATCAGCATAACTGGACGAGGAAAACTTTACTTAGATCCTGCAGGACGCGCTTAGCGCGTAGCGGGCGTCCCCCACGCAGGGACCGACAGGGGTTACATGGCGGCCGCTTCGAGGGCCTGTTGGAGAGCCCATTGCTGGTCGGCGAGAAGCAAGCTTCGGAGGGACTTGTCCCACTTGTCCGAGGTTGAGATGGGATAAGCGTTTCTACGCTCGCAGGGCATGTGGTGAAAGTGTCGCCTTGTATCTGCACGAGGGGCACGTGTCGCTGTGGTACACGTCGGTATAAAAAATTCCACAGCATATCCACGGGGTGAATGATGATGAGTGGGGCGAAGCCCTCGTACGGCAGGATCTTGGCGGCGGCGTCGCGCAGCTTCACGCCCAGTACATCATCAACGACGTGAGATCGGGCCGGTTTATACTAAAGGGTCGATGAGAGTCATGGCGACTTGCAGCTCACATTATTTTACATGTACGCTGTGAACTTTTATTGTTTAATCACGCACAGGAGAAATCTCACCAGGCACTACCTTGGAGGTAAACAATGGCTGCTAATGGGGAATGAGAGACTGAAGAAGTCGGCTTTTAGCTAACACTTACACTTCTACTTCTACTAACGTTTCCTACTGGAACATGCCAATGGCTGCTAATGGGGAACGAGAGACAGAAGAAGTCGGCTTTTAGCTAACGCGCACGCTGCGAATTTTTTGTTGTTCAACAACGCACAGGAGAAATCTCCCACCGGCACCACCTTGGAGGTCAAGATCTGGTACTAGCGTTAAGACTGGTTGCGCACTACGACGGGGACGAACGGGTGCCGCTTTAAGGAGCTTCGCCCCTAAAACAGTGAGACTGACGGGGTTGGGGTGCGTGTGCGTTTATAGTACGCGTACGGTTCGTGCCTGCGGCCTGTTAAGTTTCAGAGGTGGGGGCGGAAAGATGCGGCATCCCAGGTAGAATTGTTTTCTGATTTCGCTGTACGTAATAGGCGGATCCCGGTTGGCCTCTGGCTCGGCGAGATGGGGTTTCCCTGGGATTGCGCGGTCGATGAGCGCGCGCGCGCGTCGTCGTCGTGGGCAATCTCGTTGAGGTTGATCACCCGACCGAGATGGGCAGGGAACCAGATTACGGTGTGGAACTTGAGGGTACTCGCATCCGCACTGCGGGCGATGCGTAACGCTTGGTCGGAGACGACGCCGCGTTCTAAATCTTTGATGGCCGGTCTGGAGTCGCTGTAGATGACTTCCCGTTTGCTGTCGAGCCCAGGTAGGCCCATGGCTACTTGCTCCGCCACTTCAGGGTCTCGGGCGAGGGTCGTGGCGGAGATGGGGGATCCGCTGCGTTGATGAGACCACGGCGAAGGCTGGGTTGTTTTTTAGGCAGCGGTGTATTAATACTGACAAAATTGTACCTGCGCCGCCACCGGCACTGATGAGGCATAAGTCATTTCCTGAGGATATCCCTACTAAAGAGTCACGGTTACCCTTCCATAACATTCCCAATACCTTATGGTTCGCCTCGGTGGTACAGTGGTTACGGTGCTCGCCTGTCTACCCGAATGTCGCGTGTTCGATGCCGGCCACGGGGGTCGCTTTTCGATGGCGGTGAAAAACTAGAGGCCCGTGTACTGTGCAATGTCAGTTCACTGTCAGGGTAACCTTATGGTCGGACGTAACGTCAGCACTCACGTTAGAGCACACACGCCAGTATTATCGAAACGAAGTGCGCTTTACGGTGCGATGATGCGAATATCAGACGTGACGTTCGTTAGCGTATTCCTCTGAGGTCGAGCAACGCTTGAATATAGCTTGCTGAATGATAGGAATGAAACCGAAATGTTTATTAGACCGCTATAAAAGCAGAGCCAACATTGGCACCACAGACGTTAACCTGACACGACGCCTGTATCGTAAGAGTACACATGTAGGGTTTATTGCTTTGTTATAAAAAATTATATACCCAGCACTATAACGGTAATTGACGTTTCATTGACATTACGCCTGCATACGGTCTTTTTACAACGCAATTTGTAGACCTGGCGTCACTCTGCGGTAGGATATCTGACTGCCACGCAGAATGCTTGGTTCCGATTCCTGCTGGGATCCTAATTTTTATTTTTTGCATTCATCTGGTCTACGCCGCTGGTGTCGGCTTTTCTTAACGCTCTCGCATTTAAATTAACAATGACCGTTCTCGTCGTTCCTGGGTAGTTATAAACTGCCAGTCACCTGTGGTGCATACCCGTATACGGCGTCCCGCGGTAAGTGGTAACACGTGCCACACGTGTCAAAGGGAAAGTGGAGAGGGGAATTGAGAGGGTATGCGCATGCGCATTAAGGGTGGTCACGCTGCACACTACCACCACCGGATTGAACCCCGCCATAAGATACTTCGCATCTAATAAACATTTTACAGATGAACACTACAACACTCATTTATCTCTGTACTGTATATCCGAATGCACACAAATTAAAGAAGAGACAATCTTGAACATTTATGTCTGATCAGCGTCAGCATCAGAAGCGCGCACCACGACGCATAGCAAAGAGCCAAATCAATTTCTCTGGGAAGCCTTGCTCTTCCCTGTCATTACACTTGTTTAAATAGTGTTGGACAAGAACTGCAGTATGGCTATTGGAATCCTGTCGACAGCAAACCAAGGTTTTTTAGTAAAACATGCCGCTCAATAGCTTTTCTGAACGAGCGGCAACTCACTATTATATGATAACGTGTACAATAAGACCATCCTGACCGAGCACTCCTATTTGGCATTAAGTGAAGCTTTTCGGGACTTGCCTGAACAAAGAGAGCGGATCCTATCGGCACTGTCGCCGACAGGTGACTCTGCGAGCGTGTTGCGAATACGTCATGGAAGTGTTTTGCAAATACTAAACAATACCCACACTGTTAAGCCACTATATAACTCGGTACGATTTGATCTTTTCACGGCCTCTCCCAAAGAACTAATGCTGGTAAATACTGCTTATACGTAGTATCTTTTCCTATATACCTGTTTGATTTCATTGAGGCTAAGAGAAAAGGGCGAGCTGTAAACACGTTGAAGCATATGTATGCTGCTATATGCATCTCTCAGTGTGCATAGGTCTTGCTAAAGGGAATCCCAAGCACCACACACAAAAAAAAAACGGAAGAAAACTGAGACAGCGAAATAGGGATAGAAGGAAATGTAATAATAACAATTGTTGGGGTTTTACGCCGCAAAATCTCGATATGATGATGAGGGACGCCGTAGTGTAGGGCTCCGGAAATTTCGATCCCCTGGGGTTTTCTAACGTGCACCTAAATCTAAGTTTACGGGCCTCTAGCATATTCTCCTCTCCTGAAAATGCGGCCGCGATTCGACCCACGACCTTCGGGTCAGCAATCGAGCACCATAACAACTAGACCACCGTGGCGAGTACAGAAGCAACTGCGACGTGTTAAAGGGCCCCTAAACTACCTACGATATTTTTTTTTACATTTCAAGTAAACACGCGCATCGAGATCAGAATGCCGTCACGATCAAAAATAGCAAAAGCGGCAACGCTAGGCACTGCGGGAACGACACCAAGTCAGAAAACAATCCCGTGCTCCTCTTTGGGCTTTGACGTCACTCGGTCGATTAGGTGATGTCACCTGGAGCAGGCGCTGTCGAGTGTTCGAGCGTGAAGCTGTGTTTCTGCTAGCAGGTTGGCGCGCTCCCTGCTCTTCTTCCTCGCATGGCGAGGAGGAGCACTCGGAGAGGATGAGAGACGAGCTGACGATCGGAGCGTAGCGAAGGAAAGAGCGAAACGAGCAAGGGCCGCGCTTCTGTCATCAAACCCGCGTAAAACCCTTATTACTGCATGATTTCGAAAAAATCCTCGCGGCTACGGGTTCATTCTAGACTCGCGTATAACTGTAACACCACAACGGCATTTCGACCTCTGGATGGTCTAAGAGCCTCTGAAGTAAACCATCTTAGAGCACTATCTATTCAACAATGGGAGGGCGGTGTTTCTGTATTTTTAGCTTTATTCAGATCAAACTGCGAACGACTTATAGTGATATACACTCCAATATGCGAGAGCTGTCCCTGCACTCGAAAAAACTCTAGGCATTAGGAGCGCTGTTTGACTCCGTAATTCATGCGATAAAGCGTACTCATTGCACAACGCAACTGCAAAAACTCGCAGGTTCCCTTTTTTTTCCCTGAAGACGACTAGAAGCCGAAAGCGAAAGCCGTCTTCTTCTTTTAGTGCACAGCAGTTTAGGGGCCCGGCTTCTTGTCAATCCGTGCTGAACACTCTGGTCAACACAGGCCTAAAACAAATCTAGGAATGCTCACAATCCGGTTAAAGTGAACCAAACAAGGTCTAAAATATTATAATTAACAGAAATAACTAAGAAGTCATCGCAATAATAACTTAAGATCGCTAGGCGCATCGGAAACGTGCGGCTGACGTTTGTACGTGTAAGAGGGCGCCACCGCCTTGACAAGCGCGCGATTGCTTCTCCCACCGACGCCTCTCCGGCGCCTTCGTCGCTAAATCTGACGGGGGAAACAAGCTGGCGGAACTCGCTGCAGACGACACGTATCTCAACTGCAGTAACCGGCAGGAAGTCAATAAAGCGCAGCAAAACGTAGAGCGCACGTCGCACACCGAATTTGCTAATCTTCCTAACAAGATTCTACTTGTGTCGGGGAAACCCTACCTGCTTACCTCAAACACTGAACTCAAACCTTTCATGCTGAAGCGTGATGGCGGCGCTCACTCAACATCATGCTGAGTTTAGAACAAATTGTTCTAGCCGTCCCCTGAAGACTGCGGCTAGAGTTAAAGCAGACAAACCCCCGTATTCTCGAACACGCCTCCACTCGAATTTCGTCCTTCACTTGACCGAGTTCAGCACAGCACCGCTGCTCGACTGAAAATGACGCTGCGCTTTTCAAGAATCGCTGCATATTATCGCTGATATGGAGTGACTTCTGCCTAAAGACAGCGCTTCCATCGACTTTCTCAATTCAAGGTGTAGCGTTGAGCGAATGGACGTTCTAGAATACGAGGGTAATTTATGTTAGCTTGCCAGAGCATACTTCAGCGCTTGAGAGACGGTGCTGCTGGAGCCGAAGTCAGCTCGAGACACTGTAATCGTTATAGAACATAACCACAATTATCGTTCTGGAAAGTTTTGCGACTTTCTGAAAAAAATTCTTGCTTTTATTCAGATCACTAAAACCCAAAATTATGCGTTTCTTTATCTTGTTCGCAAACATAGCAAACCCTTTAGTTGAATATGCCTCCATCACAGTATAATCGGAGCGACGATGCCATATTTCGTGTTGAAATTCCCAGCAGCGCATTTCTCACTATATACTCTGCCTCTGTAGGGCCGCGCTAAAGGACCACGGATGTTTCATAAGGTGGATACCTCATCAAACGCGAAAATTGACCGTCGGCGTCAACACGAATGATGACGTCGCCACATGACGCAGTCTTGACGTTATAAGTCGCCCTTATTTGTGGCATTATCATGACGTCCCTACGACGTCACATAACGTGACGTTACATGATGACGTCATCACATGACATCTTCGCTACGTCAAGGGCAAGCCGATCACGGAGGCAGTGCAAAACCAGATGACGCGCAGAAAGCTCGCGATGCCTCCGATTTTGGAGGCAATGCAAAACCACGTTAGGTGCAGAAACCTATCGGAGTGCTGCGGGGAGGAAGAATACACTGACTGAGAAAAAAGAGAGGCAGCTTCGAACTAGTGGTGGCAAGGCTGAAGGAACAGCGGGAATGGGCTGCCTTTCTTGTTTTTCTTTATTTTTCTCTTGCTATCTTCCTCTTTTTATTTCTCTTTTTCTCTGTATTGTCTATCTCTTTTTTATCTCTGCTTCTTTCTATTTCTTTGTTTCTGTGTCTATTTCTTTCTCCTGCTCGCTCTTTCTTTCTTTTCCTTTCCTTTATTTCTCTGTCTCTCTCTATCTCTTTTCCTGTTGCTTTCTCTTTTTCTCTTTCTTTCTATTTCTGTCTTTTTCTCTGTTTCTTTATCACTTTTTGTGTGTATTTGTTTCTACGTCTTTTTCCCCGTCAATTTCTTTCTATGCCCTCTATCATTTTCTTTGTTTATCCACTTTCTTTCTCTTCATTTCTCTCTTTCTCTTTCTTTTCATCCCTTTCTTTTCTTTCTCTCTCTCTTTCTCGCTCTCTGTACTCCTTCACTCGCCCATCCGCGTTATTGCATCCCACGCCGGACAAATAGACGCTGCGCGTTCTGAGAGCGATGCGGAAGATCAAGAAGAGGACGAAGAGAGCCCGCGCCGGCCGAGTTTTACTGCGTTGCACGCGACAGGCGCAGCTGTGCTAGGTGCTGGGCGGCGCGAGATGCCATATATGGTAGAGGCCGTTCATGAGGATGATACTTTCGATTCGCAGGAAACGGACAAACGAAAAGCTTAAACAGGTCCTGCGACACAAACTCAGCATGTCGTTTTCATCGCTTCTTCTGATAGTCTGGAATGCGCCGATATTGTTGTGCAAGTGGCAACGCCGAAAACGAAGCCGTTATGATTTTATTTCACCGGATAAACTTACCCACCTCCAATTTTTTTACTTTTTGCCACCGCAATTCACTTGGGTTTCTTAAAACAGAAAAATACGAACAATGAGCGCAATACCGACGACTCGAAGAAACATATAAAAAGAAAGAAAAGAAATACTGCAAGTGCGTCGCGCTTCTGTTCAAATCGAGAAAGCTGGAGCCAGTCCACCCTGTGAAGGTGGGTAAGCCGATGGTTGGGGCTAGTTGGTTCATGTCGAAGTCTTGATTATGCGCTATTTTATGAAAACACTACCGACGAAGAAGACGTAGAGACGAACGTCTACTTCTGTTCGTCTCTACGTCTTCTTCGTATGTAGTGTTTTCATAAAATAGCTCATAATCAAGGCTTGAAGGTGGGTGACGAGCGCAGCTGATGGAAGCACTCTCGCCTCTGGTCTCGTCGCTGTCCCTCATAAACGACCCGCTCCTCGGGCGTTCTTACAAAGCGCGATCGACCCATACTTGCCCCGCACGATCGCGCCAAGTTAGCACCTAGGCTCGACTGACGTGGCTAAACACGTACGAAAAGCGCACCGCTCCCTGGAGCCTTCTGAACCTCATGGGGTGTTGCACGGCCGCCTGGATCAGCCCGCCTTTGACCGATAAATGGGGTCGCTTGATGACGTCATCATGTGACGTCATCGTTTGACGTCACGATGACTACATGATTACGCAATTAGTTCTGGCGATCTATGACATCATGATGACATCATTAGGTGCCGTCATCGCTCACGCTGAATAGGTCACGCGGGTTTGCTTTTTTTTTTTTTGCACGCTGACGGACGCCAAAAAAACCGAGGTGGTGTGCCACTTGCATGCTCCTCTGTAAAAATGATAATTTCTGCGGTTTTTACTTGCGAAATTTACAATATGTTTATGAGGCATGCCATAGTGGGGGGGGGGGGACTCCATAAATATCGACTTCCTGTGGTTAGTTAACATGCATTTAATCTAAGTACACCTGTCTGTGGCATTTTCGCGACCATTTCAAATGCTAGCGCCGCGGCCGGCCGCTGTAAAAGCACTATAGGTTAAAAAAGATGGTTGATCCCTCCGTCATAGGAATCGGAATAACACGGAAGTAAAGCGTGCCCTTACAGAAGTAGCCTAATGTGTACTGTACATTGATATAAGAGAGTTTGCGCAATGTATATTGATGTCTGGTAGCTATTGGCCGCGAGATCGAGCAGAGTCGGCACCTAGCGGCGAGCGGACCAAACACCGTGGTGTGGATGGCTCCTTGCGTCGTCTGCTAGCCACACCGTGTTCGCATGTGCTTGTACGTCATGCACGTCCTCAGATTACAGCTTATTCCGTTGTGCTAGCACAGTATCACATGCTTGTACGTATGCTTACACAAGATACATAAGCATTTCGCCTTACTAGACTTGTATGCACTCTAATACGCGAGTGCATGCACGTGCGTGTCGGTATGGCGCTAGGTTTAACCATCGTACCGTCCATTCGCCAAAATCATTTCACTGTGGTTACCACGTTGCCGTTCAAGCAGATTACACTGTATATTTGGCGTCGTCCTAAACGAAAAAATAAGGTACCAAATGTCGAGGTGTGAATGCAAGATTTTAACGACACCATGACGTGAAGTGTTGGCGATTTGGAAATCCTTGTTACCGCAAAGCATGAACTAGCTTCTGCAGAGGCCTGTTAGCGGTTAAAAAGACCTGAAGCCACTAATTTCTATAGCACTACGCGCATAGATGCGAAAAGAAAAGCAGAGTGCACTAAGTTCTACTTCATTTAATTACGCAGAAATACAGCCCCCCCCCCTTTTCTTTGTAGACGCCAGAGCAAGAAGTAAATACTTATTTGGCTCAGTAGTGCAACACTATTTATATTGTGGTATAGGCAAAACACAATTTAAACACGTGCAAATAAAGCATGAAAAAACATCGAACACTGTGCAATACACGAATGTGACCGAAGGCCAGTACCCCCTTTACTGGCAGATTGCGCTTCTCTCACACGTAATAGGGACGTTAGGCCAATCTCGTGCATTAATTTGGCAATGGAGGTGAATACAGAACCGTTAGGCTGCAGCCAACGCGCTTTATTCGCCGATAATCGACTCAAACCGCCTACGGCGAAGCGCTGCTGCGTACATCTGTATACGTGCCGCCGACCGCCTATCCACACAAACGTGGCGACGGTGTTGCCGCCTCCAGCCTGATCTCGCGGCGAATAGCACCGCTTAACGTCGATGCACCCACTTTGATGATTGGTGGTACATCTCCATCCCGACGACTAACGTCCATGTTAAATATTACACAAAACCTTGTAGTAGCTGTAGTAGTTAACGGTGAAAGCGTGATCAGAAAACGAGGTGTGATAGCCAGAAGGGCGTCGCATATTGGACGCAGAACTTCGTCGCCATCACGCGCCATGTTAAAATGTGATTGAACACCACGGCCGGACTAGAGGGAAACGCAAAGCGCGTCGTGCCGCCCCGGTAGCCCTGCCGCGATTTTTCTCGCGGCGAGCGCGTTAGCGGGAACGCGGTGTTGCAGCCAGCAGGTGAGGCAGGTGCACGTCACACAGCTATTTTTCGTTTGGATTAGCGTGATTCTATGAGCGAGGCCGACGCTTTTACGACGCTTCGGCTAAGATCGCCACCTCGCGGTGCGTTAAGGCACTGACAAAATTGAACTTCTATTGAAAACGCGCCGAATGGGACGGACGCGTAACGCGTTGCATGTGCTAATCGCGGAGGCCACAGTAATGACGAATTACTTAACTTTACCGCTCCCAGATGACAACACTACCCCGCAGACTGGGAGAGTGGTAGATATAAAAGGCGCTATTGTAAAGCCTCTAGAGTCTGTGACCAAGGCGCAGTGGATAGCGTGCCCGGCATCTGTTGTTGCGAACCGAGCGGTCGTGGGTTCGATGCCCGTTGACGGAACTTTTTTTCTTTGCCATCCGATCGAGTAAATTTTTTCGGTGTCATTTCCGTGACGGAAATACGTCACTGAAATCTTGGTGGACCCCTGCATAAAACACTTTCGTGTTAAAAAATCATACCATCTCCCGCTAAAGGGGACCATGAGGCGATGCGAAGCACCGTTTCGGCATGTTGAGCCCACGTTTCAGAGGGAGAGTGGGAGACGCATGCGCAGTTATGGTGGTCACGCCTTACACCACCACCGGTTTGAACACCGCCATAACATACTTCGCATCTTAAAGAAATGCCATACGAAAATGAATCAGATATGTTTTACGAACGACGCGCATTCGTTGCGTGTTGTTTAGAAATGTGACGAATGATTTAGAGTACTACAACCTACCCCTCGATGGCAGTAAAAGAATTACTGCAGCTAGAGCCAAAATGCATTAGAACAAGGTCACTTGCTTTAAAACACAGCCCCACCAATTACTCTTGCAAAGACTGCATGAATATGAAAAGTATTTATTGAAATACTGATCAACCAGAATGGCAGAACTGGCGTTTTGATCTTATCCGTACACTGTATGACACCTTTAGCTCAATTAATATAGACGTGCTTTCAATAGGAGCTTTCCAATTTTCTACCCGATTGCAATCACTGCAGATCATCACCTCAATGACATCGCTTGTGGTCGGCAGAATTTCTAAAGGCTCCCAGCGTCGTAAAGATATTTAGAAATTCGGCAGCATGTTACGCTAGCACTTGAAGGAGAATGCCTGCTTTACACTTGGCAATGCATTAAGTTACACAATCGGGGACCACGCTTCTGCAATACATAACGAGCGTCAATGTAACAGACTAAAGACACGTACTAAATTACCTTGACAATCTTAGATGACTGCGTTGTTCATCCCGCACCCCCCTCTCTATCCCGAAGCTTTGCTGCACCTCACTCGTTCCAGTACGCCTGGGATCGGGCCATCTTAGACGAAGCGACGATGCCAACTGAAGACATCACATTATGATGTCATCATATGACGTCACTAATTCCGAAGATGTGTGACATTACGACGACATGGCATGATGTCATTAGTGACGTCGTTCACGTGGGCTTCCTTACTATTTTATTCGCTTGCACTGTTTCGCTCAAAGGTCCACGCAACGAAACACTTAAGGCTAGCTATTGCCTCAAAATCCACGCAGAATATCCTTTGGGAGTTGTCTCATTAAGGCGAAAGCCCTAGATGCCCCATCAACCACGATAATTGACCATCGACGCCGGACGAAAAAAAAATCATCACGTGATGACGTCCCCAAATGACGCCATCATGACGTCACAGAATCGCCAAAATTTGAGACGTCATCACATGGCAACATTGCTTGGTCAGAAATGGGCCGATCCCGGAAGTAGGGCAAAGCAAAGTGAGGTGCAGAAAGCTTACAATGCCTCCGATTCTGGAGGCATTGCGAAACCACGTTAGCTGCCCAAAGTTTTCGGAAGGGGGCGCAGGAGATGGAATAGATTGACTTATAAGAAAAAAGTCACTGTTTCGCCGGAAGAGCGTAGCAATCAATGCAATAGCAAGAAATTGAAATGTCACACGTAGATCGACAAGCAGCTCGATACTTTTTAAATGTGAACATATTCGACAGAGATCTGTCTGGCTGGGTGAAAAATTCATACGAAAAATAATAAACTCTCCAGCGGGAAGAAGGACGATGGAGAGGGGGCACCACCAAAGAAACTCGCTAGCTTCGGAGCCGGCCGAACAGTCACCCCTGAGGAAGGGACCGAATCGGTCCCGAAACGTCGAGTCAGTTTTATAGCTTTTCAAAGTGGCTGGAGAGTTTATTATTTTTCGTATGAGCTCGATACTTGCAGCTTGCCGCTGAAGCACAAAGAAGGACACCCGAAAAGAACGCACAGGCATGCACAGGGCAAGCGTGAACTAACGACTGTCGCAGTTGTTACGTCTTTGGGCTTGAGCAACGCGCTGCAAATGTCGGCAATGTAGAATCAGGCGCTCTTAGATATTTCTTTTTCTTTTAAAGTGCGGCGCGTACATTGACACCTCTGCGTCGCCTGCCACATGGTGGCATCTGACGCAAGGTGTGCCTAGAGTTACCGTATATGCTACCTTCACCTAAAGGTGGCATATACAGTAACGCTAGATGTGCCGGGCGTTCTTTTTTTTTTTTTGGTGGGGGGGGGGGGGGGGGGGGTGTCTACATCGCGAAGGGGTACAAATAGGGGCATTATCTGGGTGTCAAGGGCATTCAATCGAAAGAAAATTGACGAGGTTACGTGATAGAAAACACGCTCAAGATTCTCCAAGATATGCGTACCGCCAGCGGTAATTGGTGGTATGTAAATTTCTCACCGTTATTATACTGGCGGATGCATGGCACGTGGTAGAGATGTCTGAAATGGCGTGCTGCGGAGAGAGGGGTCGCTGGTTCGATTTCGCGGTCGGTTGTTTCGGATTTCTTTTCTTTGGGCTTTTCATATATAGATACATAAACGCATACGGGAAATGACGGCGATGGCAAAAACCCGCCGAGAATGTTCATGTAATTGCTATCGCAATAAAAAAAGCAGAAAAAGGAGGTAGCTTCCGCCTTCGAGTCGCATTAAGTGACTGCATCGGAGGGCGTGTGAGTGTTTTTGTTCCAGGGTCTGGACTGCATTGGTCTGAACAAAAAAAAAAGAAACATGTTGGGCAATGACGCCTCTCGGAGGCTCTCTGCGTTGTTGGTTTGCTTTACTCAATAGAGCGAGGTCGAGTTATTTGACAACGCGTACTTCTAAATCGACATCCAGTAAAGAAGAATACGCGCGCAGTTGTCAAAAGAATACAATAGAGCTTGTCATAATTGAATGTAAGTATATCAATCCCTGAGTGTCATTCCTTGGGAAATTTGGTGGTCCGTAATAAAGGCTTGCAGCACAGAAGAAACGCGGGCAAAACAAGCATAATGACAACAGAAAAAGCACTGACCTACAACTGAAATTCATTGGAGCAGCGGAATATCAAAAAAGACGCGACACCATGAAAAACAAACAAACGCAAAACAAAAGAAAGAAAGCGAAAAAAGAACGATGTCAAGAGTCGTTACAAGAAATGTCTATTAGCCTACGCCGTCTACGTCGGTCATGCGCAAGGTACAATAATTGTCTCTTTTAGTCAATACCATAGATGGCACACTTACAAACTGTTTATCAAATCTGTGAAATTCATTAAATCAGTTATCTTTTAATGGCCTCAGTTGCAGGTCGGTGCTTTGTCTGTTGTCGTCATTCTTCTGTTGTGTGTATTTTATATGCGCTGTGAGCCTTTGTTGATCCCAGCGTTTGTTTCAGTATTAGCCTACATGAAGCGCTGGGCTTTATAGTACAGCACGGTAAAGGTTAAAATCTTCGAAAATGGGATTAGTAAAATATTCCTGGAGGATTGGTGCCGCAAAATTAGGCAGAAATAAACAAACCTAAGATTGCGTGATAACCAATATCACTCTACTGCAAGACGAATAGAGTTACGTTATGAATTCTATCGTCTTTTTTCTGTTTCTTCAGAATAGAACATTTATGTCAGATAGACAAGGCATCAGGCCGAATGAAAAAAAATTGAGCTTTGTGGCTCGCAGGTCACCGCCTCGATATATAGGGGACGCTCAAATCAGTTATTCATTCATCCATGCATCCCCGCACAAAAACCATCGTGGACAATGAAGAGCGCGCGCAACGAATATGCCGAGTGCGGATACAAAACTTGCGGATACAAAATCAATTATGTCACGTATGAGCGAAAGCAGAAAATCCGAGTAAATTATGACTACTTCTTGAACGCGCACATAAATCTGAGCACGCAGGTGTTCGCGTATTTTCGAACCCCTATCCCCGTACATTGATTCTTTTTTAGAATATTTATCTTGCTTACATTAACCCTTTGTATCCCATGGCCAATCCAGCTGCGCAAGTAAATATTTTTTTGCGCATATGAAATTACAATACATACGAAAGTGGGAATAAACCAAAACATGGGAAGTTTTAGCTTTAGTTCTACAAGAAAACAAGTGTCCACATATGTGGACGCTGGGAACACCAGTTACACTGGGTCCATCATCCTCCTTCATCGTACATGGGAACTTTGCTTGCCGACGGCTTTGTTCCAACACAATAATCACTATCATCATCACTACTTACCATATTCAACGCCATCATCAGTTCAACGCGTTCATTATCATCATCATCATTATTATTATCATCATCATCATATGGGGTCACGTGGCCTATGGCTAACGGCTCTGATTCAACGCCTTCATCATCACCATCATTATCACCATTCAAAGCCCATCTGCTTGCCCACCGCTCTACTTCAACGTGTTCGTCATCATCTTTATCTTGGTTGATCATCATTACCAGCGCGTTCATGGTTACGTTCAAACTGAATGCTTTCATCATCAGCAGTAGCATTTTTCATAAGGCATTTGCTTGTTGATGGCTCTACTTCAACGTGCTAATTACCGGTGCCCTCCAAATCGGATCATTCGCTTCTGCTAGTCAGTTCGAAAATTATGGCACGTATGTCGTCATCACTTAATCCGCGTCCAGAATAAAGCAAATAAATTTTAATAACTTCTACAAGGCGTGTTTAGCTATATCACTGATAATGTTTTGGGTAGAGCCGCACGGCAACGAAGCGGGTCTTACTACCATGCGGCGTTCTATCAGCTTTTTACACGAACTCGGTATGCCTGGTGTCCACAAACGTGGACGCCGCAGCGACAACTCAACTTGCAAAACTTTGGTCGCTCACAGTGCAACAAAAGTCACACAAAGACAAGATAAACCATTCCTTTTCTCGAATAAATCTCAATAATATAAAAACACTACGAATTTAGAGTGAACCTGTAAAAAATATGTACGCATACACCTCTACAGGCGACTTGGGAAGAACGCCATTGTTCTGTGCGCACTTACCGCTGTTTGTGCACAGAAGTGGACACATATAGATGTTTATATGAAATTCTGAAGTAATGCCAACATTTCAAATCGATTTTTAAGGCAATGCGTTGGCTAGCCTGATCCCACTTCACTGATATGTTTTGTCCACATATGTGGACGCTGGGATACAAAGGGTTAAAGGTAAAGCCATTTTTACTGGTACATGTAGCACACAATCAGAAGAATTAAATTGAAGTATCGCTTAGAACCGATTCCAACAGGCGCATCCAAAATTGGAAAGTCTTTTCATCTTTTTCTTTTCCTTCGGATTTTTGTTCTTCTTCACAACAACAACTACGCGAACAATGAACCACCGTTTCAGATGTCTAGAGAGTGACAGAGAGAGATAGAGAGAGAGGCAAGAAAATGTTTAACCAGACACATGTGCTGCACTGGGTGTAGGAATAAAGGGGCGATAAGAATCACGCGCAGACGTGGGGGAGCACATCAAGTCTACAGGCGGCCGCACAGATCTCCTGAATTTGGGTATTTCAGTAGCGGTTTTGTTGCCTTCTGCGCCTTTAACGCACATGTCCATAGTCCTGGATTCGAGATCATTGTTGACTATACGAAGATACCTTCCTCAATCTCAACACAGAACAATGGAACAAATTACCATGTTCATTTGGTTTGAAACGTCACGTCCACGAACATTGTCCCGCTCGTGGTACCTAAGATTTCCTTGCGTCCAGTCGTATTCAACTGCTCATTGTAATGCTATCCGCGGTCCGGCTGACCCGGCGCCCGTGGTCACACGCTTTCTGCGCCGCTCCGGAAGCAACGACTTTTCGTTTGTTTTTCGCGGCGTAAAGTAAACGAAAACTCTACCACCGGGTCATTGTCGACGGAGTATCGGGCCCGTGGGGCCTAGTGTGACGAGAACGCGCTGGCGCCTTCATTGTATTCACAGGGCACGTGCTTCATTGAGTTAGTGGACATAGAGTATTGCTTTCGCCTACTTTTTGGTCAGGCCTCGAGTTCTTCTTCCCGTGTATCGCAGGATCGATCTACTGGTTGTGTCAATTTGTAGGTTCAGGTGCCTTGCGATGTAGTCGCGTTCCTCTGTAATAGATCGATGTCCCAACTGAGTATTTAGTACGAAAGAAGTAGAATCGTTCGAAGGGATTGTTTCTTCACTAGGCGCATCCACGTAAATCCAACAGGCAATTAAGCCAAGGAAAGCAAAGGGAGTGTTATTCCTTGTTTCCAGCTATAGTGTAATGTGACTTAAATTGAAAGGAATTAAAGTTGACGACCAAGCACCCTCTCCGTCTGTGGGATCCGAACCACAGCCTTCAAGTTTGAAGGTTGTGGGTTCGGATCCCACGGACAGAAACGGTGCTTTTTAGTCCACTTTTTGATTCCTTTTGATTAAAGGCATAACCATTATACTACAGCAATGGACAACAAATGACGCCCCCTATGCTTTCCTTGGCTAAATTATATGGTGTATCCATTCGTATGGGTGTGCCTAACAGGAAAACCAGGCACTGGAAGGAATTCACTGCCTGTCGTCCTTATATATATATATAGATATATATATATATATATATATATATATATATATATATAATATAATATAATATATATATATATATATATATATATATATATATATTGTCGAACTGACGCTGCAAGTGTTCTATCGCTCGATTTTGTATTGCGCCCTAATGCGTTGAAATCATTCGGGCATGTCTGCGCCGTCTTTACCACAAAGTGTCTCACGAAGGTATGCCTCCCGCAGTCGTCTAAATCAGACAGGGGGCAATTTGACGGCGATTAATTTGCATATAAGCACCGCCACGTGCCGAACCTCAAACAGGTGTTCGATAATGCGCGTACGCCAAGAGACCTTCCTGCGGGTTTCGAAGTTTTACGACCCAGGATGTCTTTACGATTTGAGCTAGAGCTAGAGTTGAGATGGAGGGCCTATAATAAAGTGTTTTGGTTTAGTTGCGTATTTTTTTATTTTCTTGGAATATTTCGCATAAAACTTGGAAGCGCCCTGCTTCTAAAAATGGCCGTTTTGTAAAACTTGAGCGACATCGACGGAAGGTGTCGAGGTCGTGTTTTTACTCGGATGTCTGTTTGCAACGATGGACTGTGTCGGAGTTAAAAATATATTTTCTAAAATGACTTTGATACTATAACGCACAAGTAAGTGAATAAACAAATAGATGAAAATCTAAATAAATAAACGGGATGGTATATTACACTTACAGTGGCAGCAAGCTTGCCTCAAAGAAGATTTAAGGCTCAAGCACGTTAGCTTTCACGTAGAGTAAACTAATTAATAACAATAACAACGACAATAATAATGATTGTAAAAATTATGCGTGCTTCTGCTATTGCAAACACAAAAAGAACAGCGGAGATAATGGAAGCCCGTTAAAGTAGTACCAAACCACACCGGGTCTCGGTTATAAACAGGAAGACGTCATCGTTTTCCAAGTCTGCATAATGTTTGCCAAGCTGTATGACATTTAGAACGGTGACTGTAAATTCATCTTCAGGCGCATTGTAAAACCCCTCGGGATACTTTTGGTAATCGCGTCAAGGGGGTGTTCTTTTAGCCTAGCAAACTCGGCAGCCGAAGTTTTGTATACATTATCCTTTGCCTCTAATGAAGTGTAATATTCGTCTTGATTGTTCAAGTAAAGCTCTTCGATGTTCGGTATTCGCACGAATGCAGCACTCCGACTGCGCCATCGTTCGGCTCCCGATGTTCAAAGCGTTGACAAGCTGCATCGGGTCATTCAGATCTTCAATCTCTGGTGCAGTTTCAGTTTCGTTTTCCTCTATTAGTTTATTGGTTCGAGACAACCATTAGCACTGTGCCCATAACACCAGCATGTGGTGCATTTTATAGGACTAGGAGCTTGCGCTTGGCTAGACAGCATTTTCGTTTTTAGTCTGCCCGATGTGTGTACTTGACCTTTCCTTGCCCAATTTCTGTGGCGTATATCAGCTAGGCGAAGCTGCGCGCGACGACATGAGAAACATAGCGAGGTTCTCCCAACACCGCTGTAATAATATAATAATAATAATAAATATAATAATAATAATAATAATAATACTAATAATAATAATAATAATAATAATAATAATAATAATAATAATAATAATGTTTTTTTTATCATTACATTGGTGGAAGCTGTAGGTAATAGCTACTCTCCGTAGAGGCAGCTTGACGTAAGCCCCCAGCTACGTTTGTAAAAAACGACAGTCACAACAGTCAGCAGTAGCAACTTCAATAACGTGCTAACGTCAGCGAATAGGGGGCAGCTTAGTCTAAAAAACACAAATGACATTAATTTAATTGCCAAAAATGATTGAACAACTTAACATATGTATTTCGCGCAATCGAATATTATTATGAATATTTTTTTAATGTGTTGCACTTTGTTGAACCTATGGGAACTCAGCTTATCCGTGCAGTTACTCGCCTGTGATTGTAGTTTAGCAGGTAAGGTATCGGGCGGCTAAAGTCGAGGACGCGGGTTTGATTTCCAGCCGTTGGGACCGCATTTCGATCGGGTCCAAATGTAAGAGCGTCCGTGTAAACAGATTTAGGTGCCCGGTAAGGAACTCAAGGTGGCCAAAATGGATCCGGGATCCCCCGCCACTGGGTGATTAACAATCGCACTGTGGTTCCGGCATGTAAAACCCCGTAATTACGTTACATTAGTGGAGGGCGCTCGATTGGCAGTCGCGTGCAACTGCTATGCTTTGAAGCTGGCTGAACACAAATCATTCTTTATCCACTTGCCAAAGAAAAGATAGACGCAGGAGCACCACACTCCCCGAAACAACGAAGTTTATATACTCCCTGAAACGTAGTTTATTATACTCCACGAAACAACGTAGTTTGCAATATGCGTAGGCAGCTAGCGGTCCAGACAACCGGGAGATCGTACATCAAACTTGTGCCATATTCAGCGCTAAACATTTTTCGTTTTTTCTCTTGCTCAAAGACACGTGTTTGCAGCCGCTTCTCGGGCGGTGAAACAGCCGTATATTTAAAAAGAACTTGTTTTGTGACGCGGTTCCCGGAAAACTTTAACTGAAGCATGGGACCGTATTCTCTAACATGTCATTTCCGTTTGCCACATGTCGTTTTCTTAACTCGTCCAACCACCTACTTAACGGGGTCTGAACGGCAAAATTTTTACCCAGGAAGCGAAGAAAATAATGTAGAAAAAAAAGGCGTGTGGTTGTAACCGGCGGCACGTGGCATCGTTTCCAGTGTCTGCTAAAAAAATGTATCAGCTTTGGCATCTTTGTTTTCTGGGTATCGCCATAATTCTTGCTTGTCCACTTGTTTCTATAGTCATGTTGTGACCAGCGCTTGCGGTATGAAAGATATGGCTTAGTTCATGACTGCTGCGGTTACTGAGACCGAGACATTTAAAAGTATATTGAGTGTCCTGCTTACTAAAACTGCGACCTGATTATGTGGCATGACGCAGTGGGGGAATTCGGATGAGTTTTGAGTAATAACCTTTTTTTACACAATATATTCACTGTTACACGACTACGCCACCTGAAATCGATCTCACTGGCCTTCACGTAACCATCGTGTAACTACACTCTTAATCAGCTGCCCGATAAAGTGTTTGCGAAAAAAGCTTCGAAAAAGGCTTCGTTCTCCGGTTATATCTAGCACTGCCGCAGCGGTGACTCGGTGGTTGCGGTGCTTGGCGGCTGAAGTGAAGGACGCGGGTTCGGTTCCATCCGTGGTGGTTGCATTTTGACGAAAGCGAAATGTCGAGGAGGTGGACGAGTTGGGACTGAACCATAACAATGTTTGTTAAGAGGCAACTATGTTTCTCTTTGAACAATGCCATTCATATTTTCGGATATGCCCACTTGCGATGACTGTTCTTTCTATCTCTCTCTCCTTTACATTTACATGCAGTTCCTCAGCAGCCTCCTGTGATAAGGGACTCCGAAGGCAACCTACTGCGCATGACAGCGGGGCCTTACGCTGAGGGCGACACCGTACGGCTGACTTGCGCCGTGCCTGCAGGTGTGAAGATCAAATCACTTGTTAATTAAACGACAACTTCATATTCGTCACCTTTTTTTATTCTTTAAAAACAAGGTGGCGACGTGATTAGAACAGCACACAACGAGTCTGTTTATGATCGCTTTAGCATATGAAGGCGGCGATTTTCCTAAGCATTACGCCTGCAACTTCATTCTCGATTCTAGGCAGGCCCGTAGCCAGGAATTTTTCTCTTTTTTTGGGAGGGGGGGTAGCGCTTGCTGAAAACCTTGACTATTTGAGAAAAACACCTATTTTTATTATTTATTTTTGGTAAAAACGCCTACTTCACCAAAATTTAGGGGGGGGGGCTCCTAGCACCCCCCCCCCTGGCTACGGGCCTGATTCTAGTTCACATGTTTCATGTCGACTTTCAATATTTAATTGATGGAGTCAATTTATTACCCTCAGCTCGTCAGGTGGACTTCGTCGTAATACCATATACGCAATTTCGGAGAAGCATGTTAACCAGTGGTGGCCTCCAGTTTTCTGCCTTGTACGCGCTCATGTTAGCGATAACTACTTTGTGAGAGGCACTCACCGAGTCTGATCGTTTTTCGTAAAATGAAGTTCTTCTCTTATCACGTTGTTCTCTCCCTCTGATCACGTTTCCTCGCTTACTTCTTCGGTGATGGTGGTGAAAGAAAGAACTGGCACTTCCTAAATGGTGTTCTATCTACACAACTCAGAAAAACGTGGTCGAAGGTACTCCGCTCGTCTCGTTAAAATACAGCGACCTAACACACGCTTGCTTCAACACTCACCGGCCCTCAATTAATAGAGAATGCATAATGCAAAAACGCTCGTGGTAACTTGTTCAAACAATTCGTGATTACCCCGGCTTATGCTTGCGCAGCCGATCCAGAACTGAAGCTCACCTGGAGGCGAAAGGGCCAGGCACTGAGCTCGCCGGTAGCTACTGTAGCGACGACTAGCGGCGGCCGGGAGACCCACCTAGACCTCGGCCCTCTATTTCGCGAAGATCTGTTCTTGAACATCAGCTGCGTGGCAACCAGTGACGTCACTCTGCCGATGGAAAGCTCTGTGCTTGTCGACATGTTCCGTAAGTACGTACGAACCGCACAAACGAAATGCCTGAATTTAATTACACGTATAAATTTAACAGTGTAGTTGTTTAAGGCCCAGGTAAATCCCTGGGGATCCGTCGTTCGCACTTTCTAGCCCAGCTGCGAGGGTGAAACCTGACGAGAGGGAGAGCGTGGTTAAAGCTAAGTGGGTGAGAGGGAAGCCTAGTGCAGTGAGTTGAGCCTGGTAAATAAAGGTGAGCGACATGGAGAGGAGAGAGGAAGAGAAGAGGAGAGCAAAGTCGAAGCTAAGGCGGGAGCGAAGCACGGGGTTTGGAGAGGAGGACAGGCTGATAACTATCCTGGAAAAGCTGTGGGTCTCGCATTCATTCTGGGTTGTTCGTTTCGCATTCCCTCGGGAATGTTCGGCTATGGCTAAGCTAAAACTGATGCCACCAGCTCCGCTATTTAATCAGCCTTCGTGACATTAAATCATTTGAAACTGCCCATAATTTTTATATGTTTAAAATTAGGTTGTTACCTATCAATAAATCAGGTACGTAACAAACAATAAGTCTGATATGCGACTGGGTTCGACATTTCGTGAAATTCATTCCTTTCGTTTTGATTGTTCAGATTCACCGCAATAACTGGTCTTCACATAACAGCTATCTAAGACCTACCATGTTAACATCCACCAGAAACAGTCGTGTACTTAACGTATCTGTGTTTTATTCGCGGACTGACTTTTTCATACAGAGCCCCTTCCCCCGTACCATAGAAGTATGGAGCAGTAAACTAGGTCATATTCATTCGTTACCCATACACCATTTCTTAAATGCCTTGACACGTTGTCAACCACAATCCTCTCATTTTTTGTAAACTATTTTGCTGTTATTGTTTGCATAATTATGTTTATATGACTGTTGCTGCATGACACCATTTGAATCACACTGACTGGATTTGGCATTCATGCTGGCTATGTTTGTTTTTGTATTTTCACCCACTCCTTCAATTGAAATTATTTCAATAATTTATTTATCTTTTAATGAAAGAAACGAGAAGTCGCAGAAAGCTACTGCAGTGAGTAGCTGAAATTGGTAGTGGTCTATGGCTTCAGCGCGAACTTTGCGATGAAAGCACAACACGCACAAAGCTATGATCCATCTGTGGAACCACCCTCAAGCGTACTGCAATGGCAGCCCTGCAGCTGGTCTACAATATGTGAAAATAAACAAATCTATTTTGTTGCATTCTCTAAATTGCTAAGTATAGTCGGTTCCACACTAATGGCACCAACTACTCCTCTTCGTTATTTCATAAAACAAATAACCACATTACTTCCATAATTTCAACTTATCCTAGTGCCGCCTGCCGAAGTATCCGTATGGAGCTGGCCTCACGATAACGCGGATGCCTCCGGCTGGGTTATGGTCGCCCCTTCGGCAACGAGAACGACGTCTTCGGCTTTGGCTTCGACTTCGGCTCGCGATACTGAGGATATCATCTCGGGCACCTTCTCCGGTCGAGCCATACAATCAGCAAGCGCGGACTCGTCTTCAGCCTCCACTTTCTCCTCGCCGCGCAGCTTCGAGTGCGAGGCAACCGGAAGTCGTCCGCCGGCGAACATCACGTGGTTCCTGGACGGACTGCCATTGGACGAGCGCCTGAGCCACACTCGCGTCGAGGACAACGTCACAGCAAGTGTACTTCTTTTGCCGTCTTCGGAGCAAGCGGGAAAGCTTCTCGAGTGTCGTGCTAGCAACGACAACTTGCGGGAGCATCGTGGTGTGCTCAGTCGCTACCTTGCCGTGAATGTGTCAAGTAAGTAAACGCAATTAAGATAATGAAGATAAAAGGATAGTTGGAGTCGCCAAGCAATGTGTGGGTCAGACAGGTTACCGACGGTGTCTCACGTACGATAAGCTCGATGTACATTGGTGAATTGCTATCGCAATAAAATCAATAAGTTACGTACCTAACTATTGGCGACAAGAATCACTTGCACTTAAAATAAATATCGGTTGTCGTTAACGTAAGGTACACCTTCGAAGGGCCGAACTAAGCCGAAACATCCACCTAACGTCATCGGCTTCAGCATGCGGTTTTGGTGTAAAAGTCTAATGAAAGCAAGCAAAGAGAAAACGTTTGTCATATATGACATGTACCGATGCGACCAAATATGAAATTTGTGAATGGGTTAATCACAGCCTAGGACGCACTAAAAAAATGGAACATTAATACTTTGTTTGCGTTCTTCATCCACACATCCGTAAAGTGCATCACCAAGTCACCGTCAGGGCGTTGGTTTGCACCTGAAAAGATCAATTTCACTTTCGACTTTCTCCTCAAGAACAACTCGCCAATGTCTTTGGGCAATTATCTGACATTACCGCAGTCTCTGTGTTAAGGAAAAATTGTCGAGAAAGAGCTCTTCCCTGACGTAAACCGGTGTCGCGATGGTACTGGGAAGGAGACAATATTTTAAAAAAGCATCGTAAAGTGGTGTAACGGAACAGTATCTGTATTGAATGGTAACATCGTTGTAACGGAAACACAACGATGTGGTATCTATTCAGTAATGCCTGAGCGGTAATGGTACGGTAACGCGATATAAATGGAATATTAATGAGACAGTACGGAGGTAGTAATTGGGAATAAGGGGTTACTTAAAATATAGGACATATTATGGCTGCATGAACTAGGCCTCGACGTCAGACGAAAGTCAACGGGCTTTACTTCACATACACAAACCATATGTTTCGCTCTTCTTCTGCTCAGACAAGCCGGAAGTAAGCATTAAGCTAGGCACGGGTCTCAACGCGAGCCACATCATGGAGGGAGCGGACGTTTACATGGAATGCTCAGTCCTGGTCGCTTCGAGAATCCCCCACGTCACGTGGAGTCGCGACGGTCGAGAGCTGGACGCCGACCTGGCCCGGGGAATGGTGATCACTTCCCGGTACTTGGTGATCCGCCGGGTGACTCCCGGTCACGGCGGAAGCTACACGTGCCGAGTGACCAACACCCGGGGTGACACCGTCGAGAGCACGCCGCTTCTCATCCGTGTCAGATGTGAGTAGACGTGTCAACCTTCAAGGTTTTATAACATCACCCTTTGATTGAATAGTGTCGTGCGGCCAGGGTTAAAACAATTCTGGGTAATACCTGAATCACCCTTTCGAGAAATATTTCTCATCTACAAAACTGTTAAGCTAACGAGAGCTGATATATTTAACAGGAGACCGCACGGATAGGTACATATGCGCATCGTCTTTAAATTATCTACCTGTACCTCGCGCATTTCTGCATAGGCAATATTGAAGTTAATTGTACTTTGTCAATTGGGCCTTGAAGTTTACGCTATAAAACTTCTAAATAGGGGAAAAAATAAGCACGCGCAAAGCAATATAACAAACCGCCAACACCTTCGACCTGCAAACAAACATAAAAACAAACAAACAAACCCCAAGAGAGCAGATCAGAGAATATGCACATTCAAGAAACTTGTTTTTGTTGTTTTCAGATGATAAAAAGCCTCTGATTTGTGTATATGTTTTAAGTAACGCAGTATTTATGCATTTGCGCCGACTCGCCGAAGTAGCTAATCATACATTCTGACCACCTGCTGTTTCCGCGTTCCGTACAGACTCTCCCAGGTGCGTTTCTGAAGAAGAGCTCGTCCTGAGCGTCGAGAAAGACGCAGCCGTGAACCTGACCTGCTTCGTGCGAGCTGATCCCAGCGAAGGCCTGCGCTATTTCTGGCTCGTGGTGAACGGCACGCGTGGCACGGAAGCCGCGCGGGAAAGCCATCCTAACAGGCGCCGCCAGCAACTGCTCTTGCCAGTCGTGACGGAATCCAACCGCCTGGAGATCGTCCCCAACGCTTCGATATTCGATGCGGCGCTCGCATGCTGGGCGGAGAACGCCGTGGGAACTCAGGAGAGACGGTGTCGGTTCAAATTTATAGGTAAGGGTATGTAGCTGCGTATTCGTTCGAAAGCACCTGTATAAGTCACAATTACTTTATTATAGCGAAGCTGTCTTTAGTAGTAATACTACTACTAGTAATAGTAGCAGTAGCAGCACTAGTAGTAGTAGCAGTAGTACTACTAGTAGTAGTAGTAGTAGTAGTAGCAGTAGTAGTAGTAGTAGTAATAGTAGTAGTAGTAGTAGTAGTAGTAGTAGTATAGTAGTATTCGTTGTTGTAGTAATGGTAGTAGTAGTTGCCGCACAAGTCACGTTACCAGAGGTGGAGTGAATGAAGAAATAAATGAAACCAAATTATGATGATGATGATGACTGAAATGCGACTAAGATGTCTGTCGTCCTCGTGTATAGTAACAGAAGAGGAGGAAGAGTCATGCATTTCACGTGGAGGCAGAGTATAGATGATGAAGAAGCGCTAAAAAAACGCCAGCCTGCGCGGAAGCGCGCAGCAGTCACAGCGAAAGCTGGAAAGAGCGGCATGTTCGTCCCCGTTATAAACTCTCCTGTGGCTACTAATACAGGTACATTAGCAACGTACCCACTACGCCACGAAGGCGTATTTTGGGAAGTGGGTGGGAAGCACCCACACGACATTATTCGTTGTTCTGCGAGAAGCAGGTACCATATGTAGCGATTATGTGCAGTTTGTTGATGGCGGCGGTTGATGACGATGATATTATGGTTGGCGCCCTTGTTTAATGGGTTGGAAGCTCTAACGACCCACTTAGTTACGTAAGTGCTATTTTGTTGGACCCCGGTCGTTATTTAACTGTCCCACCACGCTTTATCATCACGTTAACCGAGACAGCTAAGCGTGAGAGAGAGGAGGAGAAATTGACTTTATTGTGAGACCCTGAGGAATGGATCATGGGAGCCTTATGGGCTTCCTTGGCAACCAACAGAAGTGCACTTGCGAGGAACCCACTACGCTATAAACATTGTAATTTTTGAGAAGTAGGGCATAGGCACTGTGCCATTTTTCGTCCATTCTACAGACCGCCTGGTACCTGCTAACGCATGTAAGGCTTATGCGCACTTGTGTTCGAATGCGTGCGTGATGACGACGAAGAATTATGGCAGAGCTCTTTGTAATGGGTTGGAAGCATCAACACCTACTCGTTGCGCAATTCGCATTGTGGTGACGCCTGGTTACAGAATTCGCGTTGTGCGACGCTTGGTGCTTATTCTACTCTTTCACCCAGCTATATTGGCATATGCTAGTGTGGTCGTTCCCGACATGAGCCTGTATGACCTTTTTGCAAAGCAGTTTCAGCACCGGCATGGCTCAGGGGTTGAATACTGGGCTCCCACGTAGAGGGCCCAGGTTCGAACCTCGTTCCATCCTGAATTTTTTTCTTGTTTAGTTTTTTTTTTCTTATTTCGAGCGATACCGGTTACGGACACCGGCGGCGGCGGCGGCGGCGGACAACTACGGCACCAAAAACGGCCGGTGAAATGATCTCATAACAGCTTTCGCTGTAAAACGAAGCGCGTGTATTTCCAATCTAGCGGCTGTTTAACCACACCACGTAATGTCGCTAGCCAATCACAACCAATCGCACGCTTGCAGCTTCGCTGTCCGACTGCTTTGACGGCGTGGAGCTAGCCAAGTCTTTCTTTTATAACAGTTTTTTTTTTTTGCAAAGTGTAAGTATATGGAAATACGTTTGCCTTTAATAATTACTTCGGGCATTCTCTCACCCTTCCGCAACATCTATTGAACATTTGAAACGAAAGCCTATCTGGTCATTGTGGAATTACGTGCACTTAACTACAACCCAAGACTCCACCCTTGCAATGCTAGCTCCTATGATGGAAGGATGAAATTGAAGTTTGAGAAGACGTGCAAACGCTGTTTGGACTCCAACTGTTCCTTCTCCTATTTTCATTTATTCTGGTGATTTGCTGCGTTTCGGGAGCTTTGCAGCATGGCACTATAACTTAGCTACCTGGCCTAGCGCATTTTTTAGAGAACAGCTGCTCAAGAATCATTGAGTAGATTCACCTGAACGTTATTTGCCTTACAAGCACTTGGTCCGGGTACTTAATTTGAAACCAACTTTCTTATCTCTAACTCCGCAACGGACCTTGATGTATCGGTGAAAAAACAGACCTTGATGTATCGGCTGTCTGGTGAAAAAAAAAAATCCGTAGACATACAAGACGGAGCACATGTCGCGACGAAAAGCAAGAAAAAAAAAACATTGCTTATCTGCCATATGTGCAGGCGTGAACACACCGGCCTTGACATGCAGTGTGGGCAACTTCACCGACAACTCTTTCTCCCTGACCTGCTTCACACCTCTCGCCAACGTCACCACGACGTCGTCAACCAAACTAAGGCCGGAACGAAGACTGCGAGTACAGGTGTTCGACACCAGGAGGGGCAACCGATCGGAACGCAGCTTCTGGAGCACGGACCTGGGTCCGGTTCTCGTCAACAGACTCCGCTCGGCCACCGAATACTTGGTCGTTGTTCAAATGCCTCCCGAGGCGAGCTTCAAGACTTACGCACGCACCCTGGGTCCGGCACAAACTCTTATTGGCCAAGGAGGTGAGAGCCGTGAAAGCCTTGATCATAATGCTCTAGCTACGCTATCTTTGTCACTGAATCTCCTTAAACAATGAAAAAAAAATAATTCGAGAAAGTTCTGTGTCACAATGTACCACTCAATCTGGATAAATGGGAACAGAAACTGCCGGCATTATTTGCTTTGTGATATGTTTCGTGTAACTGTATCTAGTGGACGATAAAGCCTCTGGAAAGGACGGTAGGGTTAACTGCCATAAAACATATTTTCGCGGTGCACAGGTAAGCCAAAGGTGAACGTGTTGATTTAAACGGAGATGACAAATTCTTGAACACGGGGTGTCGCTGAAGCCAACGTTTCGACAATGCTGTGGCGTTCGTCTTCAACAAACGGCACAGCGTTGTCGGCCCAGCACAAATGGCCCAGACAAACGGCACGGCACAATAGTACGTTTCATACATCGGGCGCAAAGCTACGGAAGCTTGCGAGACTGTTTGCAGTAGATGTGTTCACGCCAAGAAATAGTTGAGTCATTTCACCTTGTGGCAGAACAGCGAAAAAAAAAAAAGGGAGCAAGAACACACAGGATGCAGCGCTTATTTATCAACTCCTCTGCGTTCTTTGTCCCATTTTCTGCGCTGTTCTGCTACAATGTTCATGAACGAAATAACCCACCGAGGAACCCTCGAAAATTTTACCACCCGTAATGTGTTTGTTTTTTTGTTTTTAGACTGAGAAAGAAATTAATATGCTTTGTGCCATAGAAAGAAACAAACCCCGTTATTTATATCAATTATGCGGTTGTAAATAGGTTGTTCTGGAACGCTTAGCGTCTCTTTGTTTTCGCATCGTGGCCTCCGCAATTTGTTCCGGTAGCGCGCAGCCAGAGCCAATCGCGGAGGCCACGTTTGCGACGACGAAATCCAAGCGCGAGACGCGCGCTGCACAGCGCTGCACCGATTACACAGCGCTGCACCGGACGTATGAAACGGAGCATAGCTCCAAAATGTTCTCAAAAAGCTGTAATCGCTCTCACTAAACGCTATAATCTTAATTTCCTCCATCCTCCCCTGTACAAACAGAGTAAGCAGGATTCAACTCATTGTTTCTGTTGAATTATGAGCATAGTTTGACAAACTCACTCACGAATCAACTCACTCAGACTCAGATGAGGCCGTGAGTCAGAATGAGTCCGAGTGAGGAATACCTTGGTGAGTTTGAGTCTGAGTGAGTCAGGTCAAGCAATATTTTAGTGAGTCTGAGTCTGAGTGAGTCCAGTTAAGAAACATTTTCGTGAGACTGAGTATTAGTGAGTCCGGTTGAGGAAAATATCGGTGAGCCTGAGTCCGAGCTATAGGCCTAACCGCAAAATATATTTATTGAGTCCGAGTGAGCTCTGCTTTTTTGGCCGACCTATGATTATGAACGCATCACTTCACTGACACGCAGATCTCCAGAGGAACACACGTGGGGGACGCTGGACACTTGCCCTAAGCGTCGTCGTGTTGGCGTGCAGCCTCGCCGTGACTCTGACGGCACTGGTTGCCATATACTGCGCACACGTCCGCAAGAAGAGGATGAAGAAGCGACGAAAGCCGCCCGACAAGGAGTGCAAGAGCGACACCAGTTCAACGAGTCGGGAAGACGTCGACTCCGTGCACATTCGGGACCACAAGGAGTACCTCGCGGCGACGGATGGCTGCTGACAGCGCAGACGGCATGGGTGGTATGCGAGAACTGGACGGGCAGTCATCGATAACAGTGACACAGAGATCTTGCGATGTGGAATGCCGTTTGGTGACGTGACGACCAGATAATGGAGCGCGTGTTTTGTGGGCCACTTGCGTTAAAAATGGTGATCTGAGACTCATGTGATGGTCCATGAATAGACGATCTTACTTAAGACGCATGGGCGCCGCCATCTTGGCTTGTTAAGCGAAAGTTTTCTTATTTTTGTGTATCGCGACGGTAATTCATAAGGTCACGAAACGTCCACTGCACCGACCCAGCCGTTTCCATGCGTATGCGCGTACAGTAGTACTGCTCGTTTAGTTAAAGATACAAAACGGCAAGGACAATATTGCGGCACCGAAGCCCTTTCTTAAAATAGACTATAACAGACAACGGGACCATTCATAATCAACGGTCTTCTCCACATAGCCACGTTGTTTGTGGCGGTGAAGCGTTCAATAAAGCCTTCAATAAAGTTTTGAACTACTTATCGGGAGAACTTGCGTCCAGCAAAGCAAGTAACACTCATAGTACAATAATAGCGGCAAGCGCAGTCATCGGTCATCGAAAACTTGATCTGGTGATCTAACGTGTCGGCTTCGTACATATACATGAAGGTCGCCATGGTAGCTTAGCATTGATATAACAGAGGAGGGATTTCATAGTTCTTCCAAAAATCTTAAAATTTCGCAGATCTGTATATGCACATACACATGCAAACGCACCCATGAACATACACAACGGATGGTTGAAACACACACACGCTCCCCTCCCGCTAAAAAAAAAAATTCCTCGCTACGCCCTTGTCCCGCTGCGAAACTGAGACGCGGGTTCGATTCCCAGCCACGGCGGCCGCATTTTGATGGGAGATTAATATAAAAACACCGCCATGCCTCGATTTCATTGCAAGTGAAAGAAATCCAGGCTCTAATGTTAATCTTGGGTTCCGCACCACAGCTTCTTAATCAAGCAAACTACGCAGCAGACGCGAAACAAAGTAAGAACGAAAAGAGACATACATACCTTACTTTAGAAGAATCCGTTGGTGGGCTAGTTGGTACATGTCTTGATAATACTAAGTATGTGCAACGCAAAGAAACGAAAACTAGAGAATACACAGGGCAAGTCTATATCGTGTGTGTGTGTTCGCTTGTCTTCGTTACTTTGCGCTGCACATACTTAGTATATTACAGCGAAAGCTGTTATGAGATCACAACAGCAGCCGATTTTGGCGCCCTAGTTGTTCGCCGCCGTAGCCGCCGGTGTCCGTAAGTGCTATCGCGCGAAATAAGCAAAAATTAAATGAGGAAGAAAATACCCGGAATCAATGGGGTTTGATCCCGGGCCCTCTGCGTCGCAGTCGAGTATTCTACTACAGGACCACACCGGCGCTTGAAACATCTTCGCAAAAAGACCCTATACAGGCGTCATGTCGGGCAAGGAATCACGTTAACATATTTAATATAGTGTGGTAGAAGAGTAAAATAACAACCAGCCGTCAAACAATGCGAATCGCGCAACGGATGAGTCGTTGAAAGGGCTTAGCCATAATTCATCGTCATCAGCCCCAGCACAAATTGCACATGATGCCTTACAGATGTGTAGCGGGTGCCACGCTTCTCTGCAGAATGACGAATAATGGCATTGTGGGTGCTTCTCTACTTCACAAAAATTATGATTCATGGCGTAGTGGGTGCCTTGCAAGTGTACTAATATTAGTTTCCCCAAGGGAGTTTACAACAAGCTCTAGAACGGCCGCGCTTCCAGCTTTCGCTGTGACTGTGCTGCGTGTTCGGCGCAGGACTGGCGGCCTTATTAAAGACGTTCTTTCTTTGTGTCCCGTCTGCTGCGTAATGCCTAGAAAATGATCCCTTACCAACTCGCTCAGCTTTCAACGATTCTTTCACTACAGCTTGTCGCGTAATAGTATCGTGGTCGCGTAGTGGCACGTAAAACCTCACAGTTTGACTTTAGATAGTCCGTGCAGTCATTTGTCGTGTAGTAGTGACTTGGCTGAACTATTCAGAGAAAAATTTATATCCTTCTCAAGGCTGTGAAGATGGAAACCAGGAAAGCCAACGGCTGCGGCTACACGTTATGCGGCAGCGGCTTCACGTCGTTTTCGAGCCCATTCGCGCTTCTTGGCGCGTCGACGCTCCTTCAATTACCGCTGTACTTCCTTCGAGCGAGCGACACGCGTCCGTCCCATGGCGAGACAAAAGGGGCAACTGCTCATAACACCTCTAGCGTCATCTCTACGTCACGAGACTGGTGGGAAGTGCCGCCGGCCAGTATCGCGCCACTTGTGAGAGTGGCATCGGCGTTGGCGAGGTACACCGAAAAGAGTTCTTCTAAGCATCATTTTGTGCGCTTACGCAATTCACCAGACCCAAGTCATAAGTAGCTTCATCATAAAAAAGATTCACCCGATCCTATTGAACACTCTGCTATACACCTGAGTTTTCTTCGCTTCTAGTGGGCAGCCACCTTTGACTGGAAGCTGCTGGTTAGGTAGAGCGAAGGATCGCGATAGCGTCCGGCATGTCCTTATCACGCATCTACCACCAGTGTTTGCTCGCCGTTAGCTGTGACGTCACCAAACCTGCCGCCCCTGTGCTGGCGGTGCGAAAAGGTGATAACTGTGAGCAAGGTTATGTATGCTTGCCCTAAACGCTGGTGTGACAGTAAAATGATCTGGTCTATTGATTATGTTATAAACGTGCCGCGCTTAAAGGACCCCTAAATAACCTTTGGAAATACAAAGAATCGAGCGCTTCCCGTCTTTTCGGCACAATTCATAAGGTCAGCATAACAAAATTCGTTGCTGGTCTGGTTGGTTCATGATTTTGAATACTGGATGGCGCGAATTTGAACAGTACAAAGACAGCGTTGGTCCATGCATAAGCGATATCTGTTGGGAATTATCTCCTACCCTGCTTTGACATGCAGTCGCACACCGTTCTGCCTTGTGTCTCATGACTATCGTGCGCGATGACCGATTTCATTTCGTTTTGTGTGTTTTCGGCTGCTCACGCGCAGATAACAGCGTGTGGCCGAAAAGTGCGGAATTCTGATAGCCTCGACGCTTAGTGCTGACGTTTTTCACGTGTTTTATGAAGAAATAAGTGGCGAGGAGCAGATAGCCCACACAGAAATGGCAGTGAGGGCGAGAAAGAAACAACTCTCTCATCTTTGAACTCGGATTAGTTTAGGGGCCCTTCAAGAGCGCATTGCGCACCTGAACAAAACGTGGCACAAATTACCGTTATTTAGTACTATACGCATGCGCAGGAGCTTTCGCGCACGCAGTCGGAGCGTCGATAAGGAACTGACTGGTGTGATTTGATCTGGATCAAACGGATGGTTCACATGGAACAGAACGCATACGACAGCGTACACCACTCATATTCAACGTTGGAAGAAGCAGTTACCCCGGTCGGCTACATCAACGTACCAAAATGCCGAGCCTCAAGACGATGTCCTAAAGGCGAGTTTCACGTATCAACTGGTGAGTCAATCACTCCATTTTTTCCCTGAAGAAGGCGTTCAGATTACATAGGCGCGTTGATACTCTCGTTTTTATGGCTGGTAGTGTAGTGAGTCATAAAATTAGCTAGCGAACCAAAAAGAATCTGAGGTTTTTGAGTAGTGCCACCGCTTTTGCACGTCAACTCGCGTATCGTGCATAACATTGAATAACTAATGAGGGTTCACTTGCTCGAATGGCTAGTGCCTTCAAGCGAGCGTCCCGACATGTCAGAAACCACTGTGTTCGCTGACGAAAGACGCGTTTAGAAAATATGATATTCGTACTGCTACCGCGCCAGGCGCGCTATATACTCTTTCGCATGTCCCGCAAAGGCCTAAAACAGATCCAGATCTCCTGGCGTAACCTTCCGCATTAAATGCAATTCCGACAACATGCTGACAAAAATAATTGCGGGGATTTAACGCAGCAAAACTGTGACGTGATTATGAGAGACAGCGTAGTGGAGGGCTCCGAAAATTTCGAGCATGCGGGGTTTTTTTAACGTGCACCTTAATCTAAGTACGAGGGCCTCTAGCATTTCGCATACATCTAAATTCGATCACTTCTTTGCAACGCGATTCCAGCCCGCAGCATTCGGGTCACCAGTCGAACACCATAACCACTCGACCGCCGCGGTGGGTTGCTGACAAAAAAATGATGCCGTATTCGTACGTCAACGAGAACTACGGAATGCGCATGCGCGAAGTCTTCCCTCGTCACGAGTTGCTGGCTTCGTCAGCGGGCTAAAAAAGTTTGGATTGGCACGTGCTCGCAGACACCGTATTAGTTTGCCCCGGCGTGTGAATTACATTTCATCCAGTCAACAATCTCGTACTAAGTAATTGAGAAGAATCCTCGCTGCATCACACACACACACGCACGAGGTAGCAGTACACAAAAAAGCTGCGCTACTACGCTACGAGAACCATGCATAGGGCCTACAATAAATTCACCTACGTGTTTTTAAACACAGATATCGGAGCATATAATGGAGCCCCTTTTCCCAAAAGCAAAAAGGGGATGGCCAGGTGGATGTGAGATACTCGTCCCTCAGCATACATAAAATGTAATTACGTTTTTAGTTGCTTTCCAATGCATCGCCAGAAAGTAGGTGGGCGTGGTTTCGAAAGAGTAAGCCTAGCACTCAAGATTAAGTCTGAAACATAGGTCACGGGCGTGAAGCCTAAGCTCGTTTCTCGCCTATAATGGAACAGTGCACATAACTATTAAAAACAACGTAAATGTAAAAAAAATCAATGCCGCAAGAAGAATAACGTGGCCCCTTCTCTTCTGCGCACATCAATACTCTGAAAATATAACAATGCAAAACATCTTCACCATTCATTACTATTATTATCTTTTTTTTTTTGACCTAAGATATTTCCCCACGTCTCTTAAGTTGAAGCACCAAATCTCGCATGAAGAACTTCTTTTTTTGTTGTACTTATTGTCCGGCTTAATTTTTTTTTGCTGCATTTAAGGCTCTTGAGCAGATTGCCCTACGTTGCGAACCTTATTATGTAGCCCGCGTTTTATCAGGCTAGTTAAAAATTGAACAAAGCTAAGTCGTGTCGAGCCTTCCAGAAAGTACCCGTGTCATTATCGCTAAAACATTGTATACTTTTAATATCGTAAGTAACTGCCCGCTCTGTCCATTTTCTTTTTTCATTGCTATTCCTTTTCTTTGATTGTTTTCTTCTGCGCTGTCAAGTTTTCACTCCCCTGGTCAGTCTACAAATTCTTACATATTGAAAAAGCTTTAGGCGTGCGCATAGGCAAGGTGATTTAGATATGGCCAGTAAAGATTTACTTTGTTTTCTTCAAAGGATGATGAAATAACATTCTAGCCGTGCTGCTTAAGAGACTACGTCACTTTAATATCGGTACTTTGTATGCATACATATTTGTACTTGCCTCTGTTTTGTTCGGGCAATATTTTGTTATGTTCTAAATACTGTCAAAATTCACAAAACTCAATCTGATCTCAACCATTTCTGGACCGTCGGATGTAAGAGGAAGCTCCTATTGAGATACGTGCAACACGCAGTGATTTTAGTAGACAACTACGGCATCGATTCGAATGATATTCGCTCTACATGAGACGGTGCAATTGTAGTGACAGTAGCAAGCGGGGATTTGATTTAGCGCGCGATATTGATGAAGCACAATGTTTAGGAACAGTAGTTCCACACGGAAAAAAAAAAACATATGTAAGCTTCGAAAGAGGTCGTGTATTTCGGAATGCCAAGCGCAGAAGTTTGATATAAGAATTTACAATTTACGTTATTTTATTACGGCGTCCTAAGGGTTTCACGAAATTGGCACTAACGTTTTTTGCGACGTTTCTTGCAGAACTGTGTGTACCGTATCCTTTTTTTTACGCGATTTACGCGAAGTATTAAGCGCAGTTTACAGATTTGTGATATTTATATTCCTTTAGTGCAAAGCTGTAAGCTCGGTGCTTTCGCCATTTTTTTTTAATTAAGATTTTCCAAGTGTTACCAAAAACACTGCAGACCTGCAAGCAATGTCCTTCCTACACTCACTAGACATTAAGATTGTCTTTCAAACGCAACAAAGCCTCACAAAATACGGCTCAGTGTCTGTCGAGATAGAACGTTTTTTTTTTTTTCCACTTCTGACTCACTTAACATATAGCCACCCCAGAGCTTAGTCTTTCCCTCGAAATAGCGTAACTCTTACGCGCCTCCTAACGAACTGCACAGTGCCCATTTCTTAATGACTCGCGCGAGCGACGAACGCAACCTTCGAGGTTTCTCGCAGCGTGAACCTCCTGGGGAAAACAGCTTCTCTTGATGAGACTGGCGTTGTATATTATTCAGCGAAAAACCGAAGCCATGAGATACTGCTACCGATGGATATGGAGGAGAGGGGGGACATTATTTTTTTACCTGGCTAAGGGGGAACGAGTCATATTTCCTTCTTCAGAAGCCTTTAATTACGCGCTTTATAAATGAACGACCTCAACTTAGGTGCTCCGCCACTCATGAGCGATGTGCTTAGCGGTAATTAAGCGCCACCCTGCTCGCAGAACGTGGCCGCCACTCCTTGAAACTGAATCTAGTCTCTTATTTTGCAAACAAATGACTCGAAAATACTGTCTTATTTCTTGTTTCTAGTGACACTTTCCTCTCGGAATATTTATTACGACAAGGTTCAACTCTCGCGAACAGTCTCTGCCGTCACAGAAGCACTATATGTGATGTTAGGAAATTGTTAGGAAACGTGGCAAATAAGAGTGAAGTCACCGAACGCGTTGTCAACAAACTTCAATGACGACGTGAACGATTACTTGCGCATCCGTTTGCCAGAGACCGTTGCTGTAACCGAAAGAGGGCGGGAGGGGGGGGGGGTAAATTAAACGCCTCCCCCGAAGATTTTAATTTTGCATGTTTAGGTATACAAGCATACATAAAAACGCACGAACGTACGGTTGGCATCAAAAATTTAGAGACCACTAGGTCTCAGCAAAATTTGAATTTCCCAAAAATTTGTGGCTGTATTCGGTCTAACTGTACAGTACATGTTAGCGCGTTTTGGAACAGGCCTGAAATCTAAATTCAAAACTGCCTGCCAAAGCAGCGGGAATATTCCTCTTTTTCTTGTGTCTCGTGACCCCTAAACATTTCACGCCGACTGTACATTAAAGGTGTCTGCCCTGAGCGATGCAATAATGTTATTCGTACCGGTGGCAACCTAAAGACAGCTTAAAGGCATGCAAAGAAGCCACTCGCTAATTGTGCGTGACAATGTTATTCTATCAGAATGTGAACGGTTCCTTGCACGGGAATCCGCAGCCGGTCCATTCGAGCAGTTACGGAAGGTTGGGACGAAATAAGAGAGCGTCAGCTTATGCAAACCAGCCACTCGAACTTAATCCGTCATTGAAGGAGCTCCTCATTTACATAACACGCGAATGAAGACGGCGAAGCAGCCACGCAAGGCGACGGAGGTCTCTCCGAACAACTCTGATAATGAGGTTCGCATGCAAATTCCAAAGGCTTCGTGGCAACCTCGAGCGCGCGGGTGTCTAATACGTCTTAACCATAGCAGCGTGTAGCGCAGTTCCGAGCTTTCGAGTCCACAGTTTTGAAATTAGGAAGAAAATCACGCTGCAGAATTTTTTTTTTGTTGTTGAGGAAGCTCACAGGCTGCCTCGTAGATCTAGGTGACATTGTCACACGCGCCTATATTTCTATTTTTATGTGACCAGCCCGTCACGCATACAACCACTGCTTTGCACAGGTTGCCCCGAAACGTCTCGGAACGTTCCCGATTATTTTCAAATCTTCCGACAAGATTGCGCGCACAACGCGAACAATACAGTTTCCTCTAGAGCTAACCCGAGCGCCATCGATAACGCTGGAAGGTTCGATAAAGGATGAATAAAACGCGGTGAATTTCACCGACCAGCAGATTATTCGACGACCGACGACTGCATGCGCCGACATCGCTGCACTTTGGGTGTCATTCATTTTCTGGGCACCAGGCACCGCCACGGTGGTGTAGCAGTTATGGCGCTCGACTGCTGACCCGAAGGTCACGGGATCCAATCCCGCCCGCGGCGGTTGCATTTTTCGGTGGAGGCGAAAATGTTTGAGGCCCGTGTTCTTAGATTTAGGTGCAGAAAGAAACCACCGGGTGGTCGAAATTTCCGAAGCCTCCACTACGGGTCTTCATAACAATGGTGGTTTTGGGACGCTAAACCCCAGATATTATTATTATATATTTTTGGGCACCAGCTCACTCAATAAAAAGTTTGATCTTTAACGCCTGCGATTGTTTTTCTTCACCGTCACAGCGACTTGACAATATTCTTGCAGTGTCAATGTACGAAAAGAGCTGGAGCCCTGCCAGCAGTGATTCGCCAAAGCCGTCGCTGTATTTTAGTGAATGTGGCGTTTCGCTTATGAGGTCGCGTACCCGGGTTTGGGAAGAATCTCGGTTTGAGCTAGTTGGCGTTTTCTCATAACTGAAAAAAAGCTCTGCGGTGCAAGTTGAACAAGGCCGATGTACACGCAAAACAAAATGACGGGTGCCATCCTGTTGCATTATTTTTAACGGCGAATCTGTTTAAGCTTTTCGTTACGCCGGGTAGTGCGAGCGGAAGTTATCATCATCATGAATCGGCGTGCGCTCTCTTCTTCCTCTTCGTTCTCTTCTTCAACTTCTGCTTTACTCCCAGAACACGTGCTCCGATTTCTCCGGCGTGCAATGCAATAACTCCAAGAGAATGCGCACAGAGAGAGAGAGAGAGAGACAGAGAAATAAAGAAATAGAGAGAAAGAAAAAAAGAAGACAGAAAGACAGAGAAAGAAATATACGGAGAGAAAGAGAGAGAGATGGAAACAGACAAGAAAAGATATAAAAATAGATCAAGATGGAAAGAGAAAGAAAGAGAAAAAGAAATAGAAAGCGGAAGCGAGAAATAGAGAGAAATGATGAAAAAGGAAGAGGAGGGGAACGTGAAGTAAAGGCACGTAACACTAGTCATGTGACGTAAAATCACGCACCACTAGTCACATGACATTAAATTACGTACCGTTAGTCACGTGACTTGTTCCCGCCAGAAAAATCACGTAACACTCGTCGCGTGAGATGTTTCCGCCAACATCACGTAACGCTAGTCACGTGACCCCCGCCAAACCCACGACACGGTTTTAGCGGGAACACGTGTCAGGGACACGGGCTTGGGAGGGTGGCTTCTTCCTCGGGAGTCCGAATACTAGTTCCACCGTTGGTTCTCCAGCCTCGCACTACTAGTGCAAGCTGCGCCAAATTCTTTATTTATATATGAAAACAAAAACCGTGGCGATGTAGGTTAGGTTAGAGCTGGCCCTCCCAACATGATAGCAGTATTGAAGCACCACACAAAAACAAGAAAGACTAGGACGACTAAACGTGTAAGAAAAGAGAAAAATAGTGAGAAGCACTACATACATACACGATATACGGCGTATAAACAATTAGCAGAGTCTACGGACATTTGATTTCATTTCATTTTTATAGTTTTCAAGATTATATATGTCAAGGGAAGGTATGGCTAAAGGTTAATTAACTGCCTCACAATGGCCCTACTGCCCAACAACTATTCAACAGTTGCGTGATCACCACTTAAAAATTTTACAATAAAAAGCGGATACACTGACCGGGTAAAAAACTTGGCACAGCACTACTAGCGACAGTTCGCAACTCACAAACAAAAAAAAAAACATTTCAATCAAGTTCGTTTTTTTATACAAACATCGTAGTGCACATGGCATTTGAGGTTACGCTTTTACTATGCAGTTAGACAGGACAACAAATATTATTTAACAAGTCCAAAAGAGAAAACTGCCATGCGTTCTTTCACGTTAATTACAACTTGCGGATGGTGACTGAGAAAAGTATAGGTAAATTAGGTGGTCAACCTGCTCAGTTCCGTAGAGTCCAATACATACAGGGAGGTCGGGCACATGGATTACCTCGGATACAGTCCGTACAGATAGTTCTCTATGTAATTAAATATAACATGACTCTGACATATGTTCACCAATAAAACAATGCTATGCAAGGAAGCAATGATGAAAATCATAAACGGCTTATTGAGCTATTGTCCATTAAAAACCACGCAGAGTGCTCACTGCGCGTCTTTATTTGTCAGGATTTGGCCACGGTCAAAGCACTTTTCTACTTGTGAGTGGTCGTCTATCGAGGTTGTTCAACAGACCACTCAGCTCTGCGTGCTTTCTGCGTATTGCGGGCATTCTGTAACGACATGCTGCACTCACGCATCCGGATTATCACAGCGCTCGCAGTGTGGGCACGTTCTTCTGTTGTTTTGTGTGCTCTCATCCCTGTTCTATTTGCACCGTAAAGTTTCTTTATATTTATGGTCCCGGGCTCGAAGCCCGACTCGGCATTTCGGTGATGAACGCTGATCGCCAGAACACTCGCGCTCATAGGTATAGCTTAAAAGTACGCATGACTGCGTGAAAAACATTCTCGATGCTGAGCTGGCGCGGTTCACAGTTTAAAACGGTAGCGGCGTTTCGGGACTGGCTTGGAGATCGATTTTGAGGCCGTTTTCGAGCAAGCAACTTTTCAGGAAGAGATCGTACCGGTTTCGAAACGTCGGGGCCATCGCAACTGCTGCCTAAACATCTACGTAATTAGATACAGTTGCTCATTAAAAAGAAACCTCCGGCAGTCAAACTTTATCGGTTGCGCTCTTCTCCACCCCCACCCCTCACACACATACGACTGAGGATCAGTACAATCAACCGAGAGGAAGTGAAAGTTGATGACTTTCATCTTCGAGTCGTCTAAGGCGTATAGGCGAGGGACCCTTTGAGTTTTCTATTTTTTTTTTAACTTAAAATACGTATCATACGCGAGAGGGCAAAAAACACCTCTGTATGAAGTTCGCGAAGTTGCTGTATTCGCTCCAACAGAATACGTTGCCCTGTAATGAGCTTGATTTATGGCAGCCATTCAAACCGAACTTCACTAAAAAATGTTTTTAATCTGCGTGATAACAATACTCCACCTATTCGCGTGCTGCCAAATATCACCGCTCCCGAAATTCGATCAAAGCACTTGGAAATGCATTGGCGTGTAACAAGATCAGCTCGTTACGCAGCTTCGTATGTATAAACAAGCACTGAGTTGCAAAAAACGGGAGTTCTCAGGAACTGGCGAGGTTTGGGCATGAGTCGAAGCTCGCGATCACTCCTTCGAACTAAGTGAAAGCAACAACCAGCAGCCTCGGAACGGCAGTCCTCGGAGTGAATCCGAGATGGTAAATTAAGCTTTGCTTCTCGTAAACGACGAACACAACAACAACAACACACAAGTAATTTCGACTCCGGCACGCACACATACAGCTGCGTATTCGAACGCCACGTAAGCTCAAACTGCAGCCTTTGTGCAATCAGCGAGACTCCTGGTGCTTCGCCGACGGCATCGCTCCGCGAGAGAGCATTCGTGGGCCGCGGAAGTAAGTATCTTCGTTTCAAGTCTCCTTCCCCGATTCTGAGCGAAACAGTGGCAATGGAGCGAGCGAGCCGTTCGCAGGTAATCGTGGGTGTGGATTTCCGCAAAGCAAGCAGTCGTACTTTGTCTTGTTTGTATTGTTTATACACTACAACCCAGGGGGTAAGTAAAGGTAGTTCCACCGACGGTAGTCACTCACAGCATCGGAACAGGTCTCTAGGAAACTGAACGGATCTCGCGGTTTCTCGCAATGCGCGATGGCGAGAGAATCAGATAAGTCGAGAGGCACGCGTGGAAAGAAGCTAAAGGGTACGTGTGTGTGTGTGTGTGTGTGTGTGTGTGTGTGTGTGTGTGTGTGTGTGTGTGTGTGTGTGTGTGTGTGTGTGTGTGTGTGTGTGTGTGTGTGTGTGTGTGTGTGTGTGTGTGTGTGTTAGCTGCAAGACGCAGTTATCGTGAGCAATAACTGCTGCAAATATGGCCGCTAAAGAGCATGTTGGCTCGTGTTTAAGTGTTCGGGTCAAAATTACGACCCTATGACACCAATTGCACAGGCTGGAAACGAAAGTACGTGCATAACTTAGCACTAAACTTTCGTGTTTCAATCCGTGAGTATATGTAGGGTGCCTCTAGCGTACATCCACCTTCAATCTACTCACCTGAATACACACACTGCAGATGAAATTATTACGTCCCCGGCGGGAACGTTCCAAGCCGGCTCGAAGAGGCGAACATCGCTTCCGGCACAATCGACTCCTCGCGAGAACATCTGCTAGAAACGTGGATTGTTTACAAGTCTGAGCGCACAGCCGGTAATTACCTCTCTCTCGGGAATCCGGGCTGCTGAATTGCATCCTATCGATCTTTCGCAACAAGGGAACTTGCTGTTCAGCAAATCGGTGATTCATCGCAGACTAACCTTTCGCAATGAATATTTCTTTAACGATTGCTTCCTGGTTGTTGTGACCACGAATTGTACATTTTTTTCATTGAAACACGTACAGAAGCACCATAGGTCATTGGTCCAACTATTATGTATTATTCAGTTTTTCGAGTGTTCGTATAGAGCTTAGTTTATGTACTAAGGCGAAAGCATTAGATGCCTCATCAAATGCGAAAATTTACCATCGGCGTGGGCGTCCCGCGGCGTCGGCGACAACACGACTGGTAAAAAAATCATGATCACGTGATGACGTCATTGCATGACACCGTCGCTTGGTCAAAGCTCGGCCGATCACGGAGGCAGTGTACAACCAGATGAAATGCAGAAGGCTTGCAATGCCTCCAATCCTGGAGGCAATGCACAAGCACGTGAGGCGCAGAATGCTTTCGGAGGGGGAGGGGGAAGATCAATACATCGACTGAGAAGATAAAGAAGATGGCTTTCGTCTTCGAGTCGTCTGAGTGGAATGCATAAGGAACCCTGTGAGTACATTTATTTATTTATTTATTTATTTATTATTTATTTATTTATTTATTTATTTATTTATTTATTTATTTATTTATTTGATGCCACGACCTCTAAGCATATTCCCCATCGTAGCCGATAAAAAGGAAACAAAACATCAGGTTTTTATTGTTCGCCACGCTTTCTGAGTGATTTGATATAACTAAACGAAAGTTCGAGAGCTAAGACGATGTTTTGAAAAACAACGTCTTGACTAGAGCAAAAAAGAAAAAAAAAATGTTCCAAGGTTTCGCGCTCCCTCGATCCCAAGGCCTCGAGATTCAATATTCATTGAACGAAAGGCTCTTCGTCCCGCAATATCGATCCGATGTTTGCTTCTGGCTATCGCTACAGCGCTCGCAGTTCTGTTACGATGCGTTTGAACGGTCTCACGTTGCCGCGCATATATCAATGCGGACTTGCGATCACAGTGAAAAGGTACAGGTAACCTCTAACGTTTGTGAAATTTAATAATAAAAAAACTCACAAGGTCCCTTGTGCATTCCCCTAAGGCGACTCGAAGATGAAAGCCACCTTCTTCTTATTTTGCTTCTCAGTCAGTGTATTGATCCTCCCCCGACAACCCGGCAAGCTTTCTGCACCTCGCCTGGTTTTGCACTGCCTCCGTGATCGGGCCACCTTTGACAAAGTGATTATGTTATGCGATGACGTCATCATGTGTCGTCACGTTAAGTGACTTCGTGATGACGTCACAAGTTTTTGAGGCCTGTGATGTTGTGATGACGCCATATGGTGACGTTATCACGCGATGATAATTTGTTGCGTCACTCGTGTTGACGCCGCCGACGCCGACGATCAAGTTTCGGGCTTGATAAGGCATCTAAGGCTCTCCCCTTAATGATAATGATCATATTATCTGGGGTTGTATGCGCCAAAACCACGATATGATTATGAAGCACGCCATAATGGAGGGCCCTGCAAATTTCGACCATCTGGGGTTCTTTAACGTTCTCTGACATCGCACATTACACGAGCCTCTAGCATTTCTCCTCCATCGAAATGCCACCTCCGCGGCAGGGATCGAACCCACGACCTTCGAGTCAGCTGGCGAGCGCCGTGACCGCTCTATCACCGAGGCGGATATTAGTGAAGTTTATTCTCATGTGGGTAATGTTTTAGTGGCACGAACATCGTGACGCTCGGGTTTCTTTTCCAAGCACTCGAGCTCGAGCAGTCACTTCGGATTTTCCGAATATTGAGAACTAAGTCTTCTAAACGATAAAACTGGTGCCAAATCGATGTTTCCGGTTCAAATTAAGACCTACATTGGATAGATATGATATCGCAGCCTAACTTCATTTAACATAAGGGCCGATTAACTTTCAGGGTAATTGCTGAAAATTAATTGAATGAGTTCATTGACAAAACAAACGGTTTTTCTTGTTAGCAGCTTGGATCGTTGGGGCGCCTGAGGAGCTGATCTCAACCACGCGTTTTTAAATGCGAATGCATTTCTTAGTCGGGGGTTGTCCTGCGTCCCTGGCCGGCGTGCGCACCGGTGTTATCTCTCCGCGCGCGCTCCTCCTCGCCCCTAGCAACAGCTGCGCCGCGCCTAGCAACCGGAGCAGGTGGTGAGTGGCGGAAGGTAAGGGAGAGGAGGAGCGCGCGGGCGTGGGATGGCGCTCGCATCGCGGAGCAGCGGAGGGTAAGGGATAGGAAAAGTGTACCCGGTGAGGGCGCTCGCATCGCGGAGCTCGCTCGGCGGAGAGAGAGCTCGGGCGCTCCTCCTGTCCGCGCTCGGACCTATATATATCATGCAGGGAGCGCGCGCTTTGGTGTCTTGATAGCGATGGAAGTCGGTGAAGTCGAATCTCTCGCGGCAACGATACCACTAGGACGAAGTGTAACAGAATGCAACTCGAGCATTACGCCTCTACGTGCACACTCTCGTCTCTCTTCATTAATTAATCGCACACTCATCGGGTGCACCCTTTTTTTTTTCTACGTGGCCCCTGAGATCCGTTTCGGCCGCGCGACCAAACGCAATCTTAATTCTACGGATACACCAGGGCACACGAAGGCTGACGTGGGAGCGCCACTACCGGACAACAATGTGAGAGATTAGGGCCGCCTCCAATTTCTCGTTCACAACCGTACATGTGTTGAAAACCTCGTCGTTCTTGGGGACCTATATTTAGTGTTCCTGTTAGTTAGCGTGTACAGTTAACTTACGACGCAAGGTTACACGCCTAAATGATTTAAAAGTAGATTAAGCTTTCATATGTCCAGTATCAAAGGAAGGATTGCCCAAATTGTGTTATCCTTTCTTTCGTTCTTTATTTGTTTCCCTTTGAAAACATCGTTACACAATGGCAGGGGCTAAGATAAAAGCTGCTACAGGAAGCTTGAGAAGTTCTTAGCCCCCGGTGATATATGGCGGCAGCAGGTGGCGGAGATGGCATAGGTGTCATGATTGAGTTTTAAGAATCAAGATTTCATCTACCGTGAGCGACATGAATTACTCAATACAAACAAAAAATTACAAAATAATGTAAAGTACATAGTTATAAGTACAGGTAAGAAAGGAATCGATTATCGGACATTGTGATTTGACGACATGATCGCACACTTCTTACAGTATACACTTCTTACAGGTTGCGGTAAGTTCTAACAACAGAAAAAGTGTTCGACAAAAAATGTCCGGCATTTCAACAGAAGAACAAACATGTTCAACAAATGCTCAACGGACAATATCCAACAACAAAAATTATGTAAATGATCGAATAAGCGAAGCCAGTTGAGACCATGTTATGTTTGAGGTTAGAAAGCCAGCATTTTCAAGTGAATTCAGCAATCTCGGTAATCTAATTTTTTATAATTTGCAAGCCATAATTTGTTCTCATATTGGTACAAACCATAGTTCACCGTAACGGGTAGTATAGGTAGCTGTATTTTTATGTAGACAGGCTATTTCGTTGAATACGAAATAGTGAATAAGAAATAGCCTGAATTCGAAATAGTGAATACGAAATAGCCTGAATGCGATCACGGATACTTAGGGAGTAAAGACGGTTGTACGGCTTAACCTTAACCCTAAGGGATTATACATGACTTGAGATTCGTGTCCGTCTTCCTAATACACGGAAGGGCGCGATAATACGGTACACAATGAAGAAGATGGACACGGGACGACGCGCGTCGTCCCGTGTCCATCTTCTTCCGTGTATCATGAACCAACACCAACTCGCCCAACTTTTGACCTTACCGTCTTCCTAAAACGAACAGCTGTCTTTTTTTTCGCAGGCAATGCCTATCTTTCAATCCGCCCGCAGAGGTTCTCTGTTCCTCATTTCTTGTTCTCTCGTGGGAATCATTTGGGTTCCGCACCATGAGCGAGCCTGCAGAAGCCCAACTTTCTGAACGCAAGTACCGTTGAGTTCTGTGATGCAATCACTTGGACGGCATTTTGTTAGCATTAAGGAATAGCCTGTTTGTAGTGGCAACATTAGGTAGCCTATTCTATTAGAGAATGGCCTCTTGGTTTGATATTTCCTAAAAAAATGACTAGAAACAAGCCTAGTATTGTGTTTATGGTAGCTGGCTTTATTGCGGATTGGCATTTATATGAATACTTAGATACGCAAACATTTCGGTAGATGTGCGTGCGTGCCTAAGAGGTGGGGTGGATTGAACTTCAGGCTTTTGGTTTAAACTAATATGTGACGTTCTATGAAATACATCTTTAAAACCAATTATATGTGCGTTCGGTAAAATAATTAGACGTTATTATGTAAGATTATGATTATGTAAGATGACGCACGACTTTACTCTTGTGCTTTGAGAAAATAACATGATAATAATCTCTGGGGTTTTACGAGCAAGAACCACAACATAATTATGAGGGAGGCCGTAGTGGAGGGCTCCGGAAATTTCGACTACCTGGGGCTCTTTAACATGTCGTTAAGTCTCAGCACACGAGCCTCTAGCATTTCGCCTCCATCGAAAATGCGGCCGCCGCGGTTGGGATTCGATCCCGTGACCTTCGGGTCCGCAGACGAGCGCCATAACCACTAGACCGCCGTGGCGGTTCAGCCTCGTGACAGGCAAGGACCTTAGGTAACAAAACAACCATGAGATGGACTCGAAGGAAAGCTTTCCTTTTGTGTTGGCTCTTTGAGTTCTGATATCAGGTGTGAAAATAAATAAATAAATAAATAAATAAATAAATAAATAAATAAATAAATAAATAAATAAATAAATAAATAAATAAATAAATAAATAAATAAATAAATAAATAAATAAATGCACACTCGCTTTGGCTGTGAGTGACCTTATTCAGCCAACAACCTAACGTAAAAGTAATCTTTTCATTAATTTTTTTTACTAGGCGTACTCTGCTTTTCATCTTTTGTCGGACACACTTCGGCCCTAATATGATTGAACTCCTTTCCACGAGTCGGGGCGCTCAGTGCGCATTCATCATTTTGGATAAATGACCGTTTACCTTTTCACGCACTATTGCCAGGCCGTCCTTACGAACACTTCTTCACTTTATTTAATTTTTTTCTCTTGGCTCCTCTACCTGCGTAAGATGCGTCGATCCGTGGAACCGCTCCATCTTAGCCGACGGACTGCAGCTCAAGGCGATTGGCTCGAGAAAGTTTTATCCCAGGCGTGTTCGAGTTGCTCGTTCTTCAACAAAGTGCCCTGTTCAAGTATCGCGGTCGGTGTAATAAATTGTTCTTGCTTCCTATTTTCGAGTATCGCACCTTGCGTTGAAGCGTCTTCCTGAATAACTCAAAACAGACCGGAATGCCTCCTAAATTGATCCCGACAGAAAACAGCCCCCAAAGCTTCAGCTTTCTTATATACGCACAGCCATGCTTGTAGTATGGTTTAGTGGCTTTCTTTAGTTTTGAGAGTGGGGCTGTATATGACGAGCAGGTCGAAAAAAAATATGGCGGTCGGTGAGTCCGTGAGTGCGCAGAAGATATAATGAAGAAGCAATGTTAGCATAAGCTACCTCGAAGGGTCTTCGCGCTTGAAATTGTTTCTCTTCAGGTTTTGTCAGCATATATAGCCTAGGAATGATACCAGCCGCAGCATGAATCTCTACCCATAAAATTCCTCACGTCTCTTCTTAATATCACTTAATCTAACGTCACCAAACGCAAAATTAAAAGCTCGCATCTGGTAATTGTGCTGTTCGAGAAGTTAGAAGCTACAACAGAATACGTTTCGACAGATCACAGCTCCTGACAAACACCGGTGCCGCATGTTTCACCGGTGCCGCTGGTTAAACATCTGTAGGGAGTGCTTGGGTGGTGAATTTTTGTTGCGATAGCAGTTACATTGGCACTCTCGCCTGATTTTTTTGTCGCCGTCATGCCCCGGATGTGTATATATATGTATATATATAAAAAAACCAAAAAAGACAAATAAATCAGAAGAAAAAAATTCGAAGTGCGCTACTGGGATTCGAACCCTCGACCCCTTGCTCCTCGGCGCGCCGCTTGCTCCTCAGCACCACCGGTTGTGTACAGTACTAACCGCGAGCTATTTATATACACCATTTAACGCTGGCGGTGTGCAGATCTCTGAGGTGCTTCCGGTTGTGCGATATCACTCGCGAGATTGCCCGCAGGGTGCGCTTTAAAGCAATGACAGATTTTCCTTCTGTTTGAAAACTGCTCTGGACACGCGCACTAAAAAGCGGCCAATTTCTGTACATACACGCGATGTAGAACACCGGGTAAACAATGCGTCGAACGCCACCGCGCGGCAGGAGACGCGGAGCGGCCACTCCACGCGCCGCAGTTTTAACAAAAGAAAAAAAAAGTGTTGGGCTGTAGTGCGCCGCTCAAACACGAATAAGTAACTGGGACAGTTGTCAGTTCGCGCTCGTCCTGTGTATGCCTGTGCGTTCTTTTCGAGCGTCCTTCGTTCTGTTTGAGCAGTGCAGCGAACTGCAAGCGTCGAGCTGTTACTGTTGTTAGTTCGTGGTCATCCTGTGCGTGTTCTTTCTGTGAGTCGTTTGCGGATGATGGGCGTGCCGCAAGTATAGAGCTTCTTGGTGTTCTTCTTGCGGTATTGTAATTTTTTGCTATCGCAGTCATTGCTTCGGCTTTGCGGCGAAACTGTGACTTTTTTCAAAAAGCTTACACGTGCTTCCTACAAAAGCGCTACGTTTGCACGTCTCGTCACATAAATACTAAGAAATCATTCGGGCTCTTTCCATAAAAAAATGTTATGGCATAAGACAATGATCCAAACACTCAGAATTATAATTACTAACAGGGCATGTCTGCTTACCTATTAATTTATGCTTTATTTATTATCAAGGCTTACGCAGCCTTACGCCGAGGAATAGGAGAAAATTATCCTTATTATATCAGTCCAAAACAGCATGCACCTGCGGTACTATTATTTTCTCAAGCAATACAGAAAACATTGTTTTGGCGAAGCCGAACAATAATAAAAAAAGCGACACTGACGAAAGTTCTGGCAATATATGCAACTCACTAGCCTGGTTCGTGAACAACTAAGATATTAAAACATAAGGCAATGGTTGCGCTGCTGCATAGCTGCAATATAAGATCCGCGAAATACGCAGACAGATATGTGAGGAGAAGTTTCAAATACATATTTCAGAAGTGTGCAGACTCGTTGCCTCTAACTAGGCTGTGTCGAAAGAAAGCTTGGTGCGGTGATACCTGTCGTACATTATGTAAATGTATGTGTAAGTTCGTACCTTAAGCTACGCGCTGTGCTAGCTTAGCAGGCGAGGAAGGTGCCACACTACTAAGCTCGGGGACTCAGGTTCGATTCCATGCCGTCGCATATCGATGGGGCTAAAAAAGAAAAACAATAACACCCATGTACTTATATTTGGGTGCGGGTTAAATAACCAAAGCGGTGAAAAGTGTTCAGGAATCGCCAGCGGCCTGCCTCATAATAATATTGTGGTTGTGGCTTGGCTTGCAAAATCAGATACATTACAACAATTTTAAGCAAAGTACGTTGAAACAATGTTGTTAACCGAATATAAACCACGATGAGTAGAGCAGAGTAGAGTAGAACCTAGAAACTCTGGCACACACCCACGCTGGGGGATTGGCCAAGAACCGAATAGTTTTATAACATAATTCTTAAGTTAAAGCTTAAATATTTTCTATTTAAGATGAAAGATGTAAAAATGAAACAAAAAATATTAAGAATCGAATAATAGAATATAATATAAGAATCTTCTCCTTTATATCTTCTTCGTTATCTTTAACACTATGGAGGATATCGGTCACTCTGTCATCAGCTACGTGGAATGACTTCACTGTGGTAATAGATGTTTTTGCGTCGTAGCTGTAGTGACGTGGATGTCACAAAAGCGACATTGCTGAAGAATGAACGAACGAACCCTCCCATAATATTGCCTTTGAAAGCTGCGCTGCATCCTATGTCCATAGCACACTTTTCTTAAACTCAGCGGCGCATGGTTTCGTGTGTCTTCGAGGGCCCGCCTTATCGTCAAAGGTATATCTTCTCCTCAAGGTTCCTTTCAAACGAAGCCGCTGCGTGCCTCAGGAAAATACCTTTAGAATGCCTCTATTACGTCCATCAATTATTTGGCTCTGAGCGTAAGTCAGGCGCACGCAGGAATATTTTCAAGTGCTTCCGTATAAAGAAGCCACTTAGAGTTAGTATTTCTACCAAATACACATCCTTCTCTTTATGTGCAAGGAAAGCTGGTTTCATATACGTCACTAGAGGTTGTTTTGTTTATGAGAGGCACGCACAAAAGCGAACGCTGCGCTGCGCGCTCAGCAAACGCTGAAGCAGCAACCACTTCTCCCATGTCGAGTTGGTGACGTCGTATGCCGTTCCAACTGCATGAAACTGGAGTCGCGTTGCAAAGAAGTGATAGCGACGCACTTTGGCCGAGCGGTGCTCGGTTGCACACGGTATTGCTTTCGACGACGCGGACCGCTCGGTCGACGTTTCCGGTATTGCGTTCAATATCGCGTGCACCGATACGGATTATTTTCGCATCGGATTAGGTGACTCTGAAAACGATGAAGCGGCTAGACCTTGTTCGGGAAGCTACACCGTAACCCCTCGAGGGTCTGTAATGTCGGGAAAAACGACGATTCATATTCGCTTCTTATGTGGGTTCTTTTTGCTGACTATGTGAATCATTAGCAAAATTACTTCTATTTCTTTAGCGTCGTGTTTGGATATTGATCTCTAAGTATCTGGACCGATTACTCGTCGCCACACGTCTTTATTGCAAAACCAGGATTTGTTCATTATAGGTGCCTCAACTACATATTTTTGTCGCACTACCTGTAATTTACATTGTATTATTCGCAAATTGTACTACATTTGCTTCGCGTACACCATGACCACTAGACCACCGTAGCTACGATGGTCTAGTGGTTATAGTGCTCGACTGCGGACTCGAATGTTGCGGGATTGAATCCCGGACGCGGCGATTGCATTTCTATGGAGATCCAATGCTGGTGGTCCGTGTGCTTAAATTTAGATGCACGTTAATGAACCCAAGGTGGTCGAACTTTCCGGAACCCTTAACTACTGCGTTTCTCACAATCATATCGTAGCTTTCAGACGTAGAACCCTAACAATTATTATACTATTTACTTCGTGTGACATTCCACTTAGTGACTATTACAACACTGCTGTATCATCCTGGGTATGTTTGCACAATGTTTATCTTGTGAGAGGAGGTCCCCTTTCAGCTGTGTGGTCTGGCACCCCGTTCTGTGTACATGTATATGCATGTATGCAGAACTTATGAACTAAACTGAACTCTTATGATAGAACGAAAGTGAAACTTGAACACAAATTTTTAACGCAGTACGGTGGGCTGGCATGTTCGTAGTCTTCCACAATATTCTGTGTTAGGCTGCCTCCACAGATTCTTAGAGGGCAGCTGCATAGAATTCCATGTATTTTTCCTGTCCGTCAACAAGGACGTCCTCCGATCACGTGCGTAGCTAGCTTACCGCGGCTACCCGAGGTGGCAGTAGTGTATACGTTGGAGCGCAATAATATAAACGAAAGAAGCTGCTGCCGAATACTACACTTCCATTGTGTTCTGATGTTTCTGTGGTACGGCCACATATAGTTAAGACTCCCGTAAAGCAACGTGCATACGAAGAAAGACGAAGGAATGTCTTAATCCTGTCCTTGTATTTTCTCGTTGAAATACTGTCCTTGAACGTTTACCAACGTTCCCGAACCAGAGGAGCTGTACCTATTCTCACTGTTTCATTGCAAAACACTTAATTCACGTATTAGTTTATGCTTTTAGAGGAGTATGCTTATTTCCACGTATACGGGGCCGGCTCGAAGTTAGCCACGTGGCGTCAATAAAGCGTTCCGTGCGTACGCTTCATTTATGCAGTTTTTTTTCAACCACGACCAAGGAGCAATCATGAGGTGTAAATTTAGGTTTCTGGGAAGGCACTTCCCATTAGATGTTGCGCTTGATCTTTCTGCCTTTGTCGCTTCTTTTTCGCAAGGGAATCAATAAGCAATTTTCCCAAGTGCTTTTTAACGAGCCGCAACAGTGTTCCGGCAATTGTCTAAAGTTTCACTGCCATCAAAACCGCCACTCAGTACACCAGACGCTCCCTACTAGTTTTATCTATCAATACACGTGCTTTTCGTGGCCGTCAATCTCACTTATTTGCGTCGATAGCGAAAGTTCTCGAACTATAATAGGTATTCGAATGGTAATACATATCGACTAGCGCGCGTGTGTGTGCGCGTAAACCATTCGCAGTGCAAATGACGGGGTGCTGTTTTCATGTCCAGACGCACTGAAAACAGGACCTGGGCTTGTTTTTTGCGCACGACATTATTAGCACAGCAGACATGATTTATGCATATTGCCCGCGTTTCTATGTAGCGATGTACGAACCTGAGTGCCGTATGTACGTCTTATTACATACATGCATATAGGTGCAGGAGCACGTACAAAAAGAAAAACAAAAGTTATTGGACGTTTTGACCGGAGATCGCTATTTCTCTTGAATAAGGCCGAACTCCGGTCGAAACGTCGAATAAATGTCTTTGTTGTCGAGAAAACCCACAAAAGCAAGCTCTATAAGTAACTACTTATTTGACGTCGTTGAAAATACGAAGAAAGAGCTTTAGAAAAGCAGATTGGCGTTTCTGGTTAGGGCCGAACATTTATCTGACAACCCTTTACAGAGAGGCTGTGTATAACCAGGTCCTTTGTTACTCCGGGAACGGTTACTTAGCTACTCAACTGGAAATTATCATAATGATGAACACCCGTTGCTTTCAAATTGTGGCCACCCAGATTGAGCTCAAACAGCAGCTGACGAACTGAGCGAATCCGTCAACCTGACTGCCACCCTGAAATTGATAAAAAAATTGGGGTACGCTTAAGCTTCGCCGTTAAGAGTTGAACGCGATAGCGATCACCTGCCCCTAGTGCGCACTTCGAACACTACGAGTGTTTAACAGAATGCGCGCACTAAGGTGTGTGCCTTATATGCTTTTAACCAGGAGCAAATATGCGCGAGAAACTTTTTCAAAGTTGCGATGCACCCACTACGTGGTCTCAAGGGAATACGCGCAGTAATGTGTGTGCCTTTTGTAATGGGTGGCTGTCTTTAAACCACGAAGTCGTTATGATATTGACATGGTGTGACGCCCGATGGCAATGTACGCTTGTACCACGCAATATTACTGCGATATTACATCTCGTACTGTGACACCTGTATACAGGACGCGTATTTTTGGGAAGCATGAAAGTTACTTTCAGTGCAGCTCCAAGCAGGGGCGTGGCTGTGTGGTAGAACACCTGCTTGCCACGCAGACGGCCTGGGTTCGATTCTCACTTGGACCTAACATTTTTATTATTTATTTTATTTGCAGCTTTTTCGATTTTTCGGTCACGGACAAGATGATGATTTTTCTCTCACAACCAACGGCGCCGACGCCGACGGCGGAATTTCTGCGATACGAGCTCTTTAACGCTATCGCGTTAAAATATGAATCTATTGTAATTCTACCAACAGTTGCCTAGTCAACACCTTACTCAGCAGAAAACCCCCTGCAGGTATATACCGCAGAAATAGGACAATCCCCCCTACTCACCACTCCCTAGAGATAAACTGGAAACAGAAATTGATTAATGAATTTACAAATAAAGTAAATGAAAAAATAAATGTTTATATGAATAAATAAATACAATATTAACCCGTGGGCCAGTCTTCTGGCCCACGCAAATCGAGGTGCAATTGCTTTAGAGCAGGCTGCGCTAAATAGGAAAATTATAAATAAATCTGTAAATAAATATATCAGTAAATGACACAAATTAATTCGTCTTCTACACAGATTTACTGATCATTCACTTTCACACAGTGGAATGACTTATATCTTTTTTTTTTGCGTGTCCACGCGACGACGAACCAAAGCATTCCGACCAACGAGGATTGATCTCGGTCATTTGCGTTCTGTAGGAGTTCCCCCTTCAATCTTTTCATGCGGTTTTGTAAAGGGACGCTGTGCTCTGCAACGACAAGCTTCCCTAAACTGAATATACTCGACAGAATAAGTAGCCCTGCTAAGCAAATCTAGGAAAAATGACAATCTCACCTAACAAGTTTCCCCGAGTCCAGATCAATTAACACAAACAAAAATTGTGTAAAGTATGCTTTGCCGCACTAAGAGTGTGCTTGCAACGAAGCACGCTCTACAGGCGTCTCATGGTATTGCTTGCACAGCACTATACTGTCACTATCAAGCGGCTGGAACATGTAAATCTGTTGCGGTTCAGTCAAACTTTACAGCATCGTTGAATATAGATATAATCGTTACTACCTAACCAGGGTTTCTATTTTTTAAATCCAGGAGCTCTCGAAACTTTTGAGAGAGCGCAGTGTCTTGCTGCCTTGTAGTTCTTCAGAACATGAGCACTTCGCACATTCGAGAAGCATTTTTGGGAAGAAAGTGATCGTAAGCGTTGTTGCCATAAAGTTTAGGGCACATCCGCTTTTTTTTCCCATATTAACGTTTGGGAACTGAGCATGACAGCATTTCTTTGTTTGAATCGTTGCCTTCCTTTCTGCTGTCTGCTACCCATTTGCCTTCTGTGCTCTCTTTTTTGTGTAGACCGTCTGCTACGGGGGCTTTCTTTCTGCACTTTGCCGGCGACACAGAATAAGAAAGAAAGTATTGGAGTAGGACACGTATGTTCAAGAGTACCTGTATCCTCAGACCCTGCGAGAACTGGGTTCGCCCAGCCTTTATCACGACGCTGAACGCATATCGCATCACCTGTTTCCAAACTTTAAAATGGTAACTTAGTGCAAAGAAACCGCACACACTCACAAAAAAGCACTGCAGAGGCTCAGATTTTGAAGCGTACCTCGAATTTGAGCCACCGCGAACCAAGTCGCGTCTCGTACCTAGACCCTGCGTCGTATATCAACGGGACGCGAAAGCGAAAGTGACGTTTCCAACTAGCGTGCAAAGGCGCGTGCGCTGCCGCTTCGCCTTGTGAACTGCGTTTCGGAACCACTATTATCGTTACGCTTCCTATGGGCCGCAATGTACTCATTCACGCGTCGACGTCCTCGGAAAAGCCTCTCGGATATGTACCCAATGTTTCCATTTTGCCTTGTCAGTTTTCCTTTGCTTCAATGGAAAACTGCGACCGAGACAAGCGTCCGCTGGAATCTAAAGGTAGCGGTGACTCTTGTTCCCTATGAGCTGAAATGTAAGTTATTTTTTCATATTTTGTATATTTTTCGTCTTCTCCTTATGTATATGGTGGCCGTAGTATGTTCGCTTCTCGCTTGTTTGTTCGAATTTCGAAGTTCAAACGATCGTCGCTTGTGTGTGTGTGTGTGTGTGTGTGTGTGTGTGTGTGTGTGTGTGTGTGTGTGTGTGTGTGTGTGTGTGTGTGTGTGTGTGTGTGTGTGTGTGTGTGTGTGTGTGTGTGTGTGTGTGTGTGTGTGTGTGTGTGTGTGTGTGTGTGTGACACAGATAGAGAGAGGAAAGAGAGCGCGAGAGAAGGATATGGAGAGATGGCATTTGGCAATCCTGCGATACACTTATCATAGAACAGCCTCTCAATCTCTAGCATTACTTTGTTGTTTTGCAGTGCGTCTCATTCGCTGCGCATCACAACGAGATAAACGTTTCGCTTCTTTCACAATAATTGCTGTGTACATTTGTTCAGCAGCGGCGGCTAAGATCTTATTCCTTTTCGAGATAACTTCCTTTTAAGGCAGCACTAATTATTTTTTAAATTTCAGTTCTCGCTGCTTGTCATGCGCACATTCTCACACGTTGGTCAAAGCCACGTGTTTTAATTCCACCTCTGTGGTGGAGCGTATCAGATACAGAGAGCTGAACTGTGTTACCATATGTGCATTTATAGTACGAACTATATTCTACTAATACGGATGTTACGTTTTCGAGTGTAGCAAGTAACACTCTTTAAAAAAGTATTCAAGAAAATCCGCGAACATGGGACAGACGAGAGACACGGGAGCGTAATTTCTTCCTTTAGACACAGTGAAAGCAGGTATGAACAAGCTATACACTCCAAGAAAAAAGAGTCGTTTGACTCTTATTTGTGAGTCCTGACTTGCCTTTTAATGACTCTCTTTAAAGACACATGCAGACTATAGACACACGCAGACTATCTTTCGAGATCGTTATACTCTCATCGCAGAGTAGTGGGACCCAAAAGAGAGAACGTGCCTCTTTAACGAGCGTAACGTTCGTGGCAAGTCGGGCCTCACTGGAAAGAACAAACACATACTGTTTTATTTATAGTGTGTAAAGCACGCTTACTCACTTACAAAGGGCATCTCGAAGGAGCTTAGAGCATTTGCAGTGGAGAAAGTGTTCGAGAAAACCTTAGCTTTAGCCAGAAATCAAACACTGACTCACCCCGAGGCACAGGGTAACCCGACAGCTCTGACAGTGACAGCAAAGAATAAAAAAAAGAATGAAAACGTCACGATTTGGTCTGATTCGTGGAGATGCATTAGAACTATCTAACGAAGCGAAATACCCGTGACGTGAAATTGGGTGACTTCACCATTTTTACGCACAATAGAGACGTTGGATTACGGACGCTAAAGGCGTCTCAGTACACATGATAAAGGCCCTACTTCCTTCAGTATTTTATGCACATGCAGTTGCAACAAAATTCACACAAGTGTTACACAATGTTATGCAACATTATGCAATGTTATGCAGCCTGTATTATGTTATAAAATGTGGTAATGTTATGCATTTTGTCAATTATACAATGCTATGAAGTCACCGCATCGACTGAAATGATGTGCCATGTAAAACGCATAAGAAAGTCAAAGCAAAATCATCCCACCAGTGAAATGCACTTGATATCCAAGTTACTCTGTAGAATTGAAGGCAAAAGCTTTTTAGGAAAGGGGCGACTATGTCTTTGTGTCCCACATGAAAGCGTAACATACGTACGTAGAGTGTTGTTCTTAAATAAAACATTGTGAAGGGAGCACTGCGAAATTTAACTACGAGCAACACGACAACACAACAGAAACCATGCGATTGCAATAACTGAAGAGCATTGCAGGAGTGCTTGCCAACTTTTGTGATAACTGCAACAAACCATGGAAAAGCCATATGTCTACAAACTATGTTTATCAGGATACGACAAGAATACATTTGCATGCACTAAGGTTTGATTATTATTAGTAAACAAACGAGGAGAGGGAATGCAATGATAATCATTGTGAAGGAATGTACTAATCAAGAATTTTTTGTCAACTGAAGTAAATATTAGAAGCACATAAACTATATGTCACATTCAATTATACAAGAAGATTTACGAGCAAATGTGTTACATAGTTTTCCTTTATTAAAGGAAATATTGAACATCTTGAGCGGTTCGACTGGCGTTGCGTTCAGCTAGGCACCTATCACCTCCAGGAGGTTGCAGTTTCCGGGTGAAGACTACGTCACTTCCGGTGTCTGCCGAGAGTAGTAGCCACTTCTTCACTCCAGAAGGTCCATAATTATACGGAAGAAGGCCACATCGAATCGCAGCTTGCAGAGCAGGAACCCGTACTGGCTGAGCAAGCAGAGGATGTGCGCTGCGGATTGTGCAGGACGTTCACTGTTGTCAGCCTTTCTAAACACCACGTATCCCATACGCTAATGTACGCGGATCAAAAATGGCTTGAGAATAGCCGAGTGGTTACGGCGCTCGCCTTCGGATCGTGGGGACGCGCATTCAAATCTCGCCAAGAAATCTTTTTCCCACAATAATTTCTTTCTATGTCTTTCTTTCTGTCTCTACTCGTACTCTCGCCCATCATAGTTATTGCATCCCACGCCGGACAAATAGGCGCACGTGTTCTGGGAGCGAGGCAGCACAGGAAGAAAGGGCAGACAATGAAGAGGAGGACTAGGGGAGTGCGTGCGTGCCGGTCCATGATGATGATAATTTTCTATCTACGACACACCGCCAAACCTGAAGTATAGCAGCTCTGCTGGAAAAAGAAAAGCATAGGAAAAGTGCCTCTCTGTGATATCAGCAGGGCAGAGGCGTAGTGTGACTCAGCGCAAGACAAGATGGCACCGCATTTCAAAGGCCACAACGAACATCGCGACCATTTCAGGTGCCGCTTCCTTATGCGCCTCTTCTTTTTCTTACATTAGCATTAACCCTACTGCGCACGCACTATGATATTGGCGCCATTCAGCATGCTCCCGAAACTTCTTACCGCTCGTGGATTACCGATTTGATAATGATAACATCTACGTGACAAAACAACTATATCATTACGCCCAGAAATTTCGTTCATCGGGTGTTCTTTTAACGTGCACTGACATCGCACAGTGCACGGGCCTCTAGCATTTCTCCTCCATCGAAACACGACCGCCGCAGCCGGGATCGAACCCACGACTTTCGGGTCAGCAGCCGAGCACCGTAACCACTATACCACCGTGCCGGACTACGTAAAGGTCGCCCTTACCCTCCCGCTGGCAATGCGCTGCGTGCACGGCGCGAGAGAGGTGAATTCCAGCAGCCACCATGACTGCCACAAGCAGCAGGCCTAGTCTGGTGTAGAAGCTCTCGTGCCCCTGCAGTGCCAATGAATGAGGGCATGGATTCGTGTGCCAGAGATCAAAAATGCGCAGGAGATGAAACATTGCTAAGAGGAGAGCTTATTAAAGGGACACTGAAGAGAAAAACTATATTTCTCGCATTAGTAAAATATTATTTCACAATGCCAAAAACACCACACTTACTGCGGGAAGACGCTTGGTAAGCGAGAAAACGAGCGAAAAGGCAACTCGGGTGGCGACGCCACCTCGAAGTTCCTGCACTAGTCGCCGTGACGTCATACCTTTTGGTGGTGTCTTCTAGGGCCTACGTATTCCTAATCGGCAACAGTAATCATAATTCTTGGGGTTTAACGTCCCTAAAATACCATATCATTATGAGAGACGCCTTAGTGGAGTGCTCCGGATATTTCTACCACCTGGGGTTCTTTAACGTGCACCTAAATGTAAGTACACTGGCTAATCGGTAACAATGAAATACATTGTGTTTTGAGGCAGTCAGTGACTTAACATACGAAGCCTCAGGAAGCCGCGCTGAGCCAACGCGGCCAAATTACTAAAAAAACACATTGAAACCAATGACGTTACCATCGGAGATTTCGGCGGAAAATTTAAGAGACTTTTCATATTGCATTTCTGATCCATTAATAAACCTATGGTCGTTAAATCAACCACACTAGTTCTTTCAGAGTACAATTGATCAGTTTAAAAAATGTCTTGTTTCACTTCACTGTCCCTTTAACATCCTGTGGGCACGAAGTAAAGTGTTTAGCTTATAACGCTGGTCAGGGTAGTTACTAAAGTCAATGTGGGAGATTTTCACTGGAGAAAATGTCACGTGGTCCCTTGTGCGTTTGCCTCAGACGATTTTTTATGTCGATTGTACTGAACCCCCATCCATTCCAGAAAGATTTTCTGCACCCAACGCGGTTTTGCCCTGCCTCCGGCATTAGAGGCATTGGAATTGCTTCCTGCGCCTCACTTGGTTTTTCTGCGCCTCCGGGATCGGTTCACCTTAGAAAAAGCGACGACGTCATGCGATTGCCTGATCATCTGACGTGAGGTCATGTAACACTACAGTGACTTCATGACGATGTCACCAATTTCGGCGACTGCTGATGTCATGACGACATCATCACACCGTGATGACTATTGCGTCGCTCAGGTTGACATCTGCGATCAGTTTTCGCGTTTGATGAGGCATCTGAGGCTCCCTCCTTAAATCAAATTCATTCATACAAGGAACGGCTGAATGTTTTTCTTCAAGCATAAGGCAAACGTACGGATGACATCGAATGACTAACATTCCAGAAGTGTGGTTCGTTGGGCTAGTTGGTGACACATCTGTAAATGGGGAAACAGCGCGAAAGGAGACGCAGCACAAGCCTGTGTGTTCCTTCTCTTGTGCTAGGTTTAGTTTCGCGCTGTTTTCACATTTACAAGCTAACTGGAATCGTATCACTGGCATACATCCACGCGCAGTAGGGTACGCATTTGGGCAGGTTGGTTCATGATTACGAGGAGAAAAACAGTGCTGGAAAAGAGGACGAAAAAAGGACACAAACCACGGACACAGATCAGCGCTGTGGTCTGTTTTCTTTCTTCGTCCTATTTATTTTACCACCCTTTTTTTTCTCTACCAATAGTTCATATACCCATTGTGCAACTGGCTATTCGACAGTGCTTAAAGGTTCACTAAATTGTTACGCTAGATAAATTTAGACTGACAGTAAATTATTCTCATAGAACCCCATTGTCTAGAGTGTTGCGATCGTAAGTTGGTTTGTGAACCAATAAGTTTGGTTTGGTTTAGCTTGGAAAAACTTAACAGATGTCCGGAGGCGTATGCTCTACGGGACAGTCAGGCCGAGACCTGCCGCCGCATCGTGGGCCCTCTGGACGGCCCAATGTTGTGACTGTATGTCAGGACTCCCCATAACGCAGCCCCACTTGCCGGGCGATGCCCTATCAGTGACGCGTACCGAAGGCTATACTCCCAGAGAATGTGGTATAAGGTGGTTCAACCACCCATTCGTTACATAAGTTAGTTAAGTAAACATCATGATAAAGCTTGTGGAAAAAGGCAGGGTTAGGATTGGTTCCCTTTGAAGCAATCTCAGTGTCAGCGCCTGCGCCCTGTTTAACTTCCTATCTGGAGGAGGAAAAACTCTCCTACCCACAGCGAAATTTTGAGTTATTTCTTTGTAAATAGTTGGTTGATCCCTATTTACAAATCCTCCAGGTTGACGCAGATGTCCTCCATGGTCGCGGACAGCTAAGCTTCGCGGCCTTACCAACGGATTACCAACTCAATGAGGTTGATAACCACTTCTCCCATGGATCCCATATGAGCAGGGAATCATGTAAGGGTATGAGGTGTAAGCGACTCCTCGTTGGGATTTTTAGGTGCGAAGTATCTTATGGCGGAGTTCAATCCGGTGGTGGTGGTGGTGTGCGGCGTGACCACCCTTACTGCGCATGCGCATACCCTCTCCACTCACCCTCTCCCATTTTCTCTCCACTTCCCCTCTCCCTCTCTCCCTCTACAATTACCCTCTCCCCCCTCTCCCCTCCTCCTCTTCACTCTTCCTCTGAAACGCGGGCTACACATGCCGAAATTCTCTCCTGCGCAACGCCGCGATGAGCACCAGCGCATACGCGTCCCCTCCCCCTTTCTCTCCTCTCGTACGTTGCCCACCTCTCGTATGCCTGCCGACTGCGTCCCCCGCTCGCCCTGTGAGAATTAACGGCCAGGCCAGAGGGAAGACAAAACGCGCGTAGCGTTCCTCTTCGCGTTCCACGGCGCGAGGTCGGTAGCATGCCCAAAGAACGCCAACGGAACGCGGTCGTGCAAGTGCTCCGACTTCGCATCGCCTCATGGTCCCCTTCTGCGGGAGATGGTGTAATTTTTTTATGTTCTGACCGGACAACTTGCGCGTGAATGTCTCTGTAACGTCACTAATTAGAACAATTGTTGGGGCGTTACGTCCCAAAACCACGATATGATCATGAGAGACGCTGTAGTGAGTGGGGCTCCGGAATATTCGACCACCTAGAGTTCTCATAAGGTGCGCATAAATCATTCGGATGTGCTGTGCGTTACGCCCCCATCGAAATGCGGCCGTCGTGGCCGGGGATCGACCCCGCGCCCTCGAAATTAGCAGCACGACACCCTACGTAGTAAGCTACCACAGCGGGTCTCTATGACCTCACGGACTTGAAAGTATTCCTTTATAGATGCGAAGTATCTTATGGCAGAGTTCAATCCGGTGGTGGTGGTGTGCGGCGTGGCCACCCTTACTGTGCATGCGCATACCCTCTCCACACACCTCCTCTCCACTCCCCTCACCATTCCTCCTGTCCTCCTCCCTTCTCCCCTTTTCCCCCTCTCCACTCGCCCTCTCCCCTCCCCCTCTCCCATACCCCTCTCCGCTACCCCTCTCCCCTCCCCTTTCCACTCTTCCTCTGAAACACGGGCTAGACATGCCTAAATTCTCTCCTGCGCAACGCCGCGATGAGCACCAGCGCATGCGCGTCCCCTCCCCCTCTCTCTCCTCTCCTACGCTGCCCCCCTCTCGCACGCCTGTCGACCGCGTTCCCCGCTCGCCCTGTGAGAATTAACGGCCAGGCTAAAGGGAAGACAAGACGCGCGTAGCGTTCCTCTTCGCGTTCCACGACGCGAGGTCGATAGCATGCCCAACGAACGCCAACGGAACGCGATCGCGCAAGTGCTCCGGCTGTGCATCGCCTCATGTTCCCCTTTAGCGGGAAATTATGGTGTAATTTTCTTTCACTACCGTCACTTTGGCTCGATAACATTGACTGAAACTTGCAATATTAATTTTCTCTGACTGCGTTGAAACACTACAGCAACTCGTTTGTCACCAACAAAGAATGATGTAGACCCTGAAAAACTTAGTCGAAATTTGTGGCGTCACGTCAAATCGGTGACGCAACTTGAAAGGTAGTAGCGTCGATACCTGTATTTTTTTCGCGTTTCCTGTCTCACCGGCCACCTTCTCCTGGCCAAAGTGGCGCTTTCCAGATTGCGAAGGGGTAACGTATTGTTTGAACAGAGCACGAAACTATGGCTTAGGAAAGATTTACCACTACGAGTGAAATCGCACGTTTCTTTATTACTCAGCGTCCTTTTAAATAAGAACAAGTACGTTGTTTCAGATGTTTGGCATGGTAGTTTTAAACACGTCGAAGAATACGTGTGATAATATCTATCATCATCATCATCATCATCATCATCATCATCATCATCATCATCATAATCAGCCTGACTGCACCCACTGCAGGGCGAAGACATCTTCCACGTTTCTCCAATTCTCCCGGTCGTGTGTTACCCCCGCAAAATTCTTAATCTCATCTGCCCACATATCTATTTCTCTCCCCCTCGCCTGCTTGCCTTCTCTTGAAATTCACCTTAATGACCAGCGGTTATCTTACCTTCTCGCTACCTGCGCCGCCCATGCCCATTTCTTCTTAATTTCGACTAAGATGTCCATAACACCCGTTTGTACCCTGACCCACTTTGACCCTTAAGGTTACACCCATTATTTTTCAGGCGAAAGCCATAGACGGCTCACCAAACGCGAAAACTGACCCATCAGCATCGGCTGCGTCAACGCTAGTCATGCAAAAATTAGCATCACGTGATCACGTCACTATGTGACGTCATTACGTCATATATGACATCATCACTATGTCATTATGACGCTACTGTGGCGTCGCTACACGTCATCACTCGCTTAGTCAAACGTGGGTAGAATCATGAAGGCAATGCAATAGCAGGTGAAGTGCAGAAAGATTTCAGTGCCTCTGATGCTGGAAGCTGTGTAAAATAAAGCGGGGTGCAGAAAGCTTGAAACACCTCCGATTCTGGAGGCAGTGCAAAGCAACGTTAGGGGCAGAATATTTCGGAGGAGGCGGGGACGGATAAATACATTGACTGAGAAGAAAAACATGACTGTCGTCTTAGGCGAATGCGTGAGGGACCCTGTGTTTCCCCGGCTCCGTCGGCCTCAATTTATGTTGAACCCTTAAGCCTCCCCGCTTCTGCCCCGTATGTAAGTACCGGTAAGATCCTGCGGTTTCATGCCTTTCTCTTGAGGGATGCTAGTAAACTACCAGTATCTCTCAGGTGCACGTGATAGCAATTGCTTTACTTTCGAAGATACACCCCTCAGAATATCGTGTTGAGTGCCCCCGGTGCCAGGAAATACCGACACTGACACACGTTACACCCAGGCTGCGTCCGTCTGCGGCAAACTCCGCGCTCATAGAAACACACACATTAACACAATGGTCGCGGCAGGCTCGACTCTCAGAACAGGCCTTGGAAAGACAGCAGGCAACCCTGGACTAGTTCCGGTGAGCCGCTATAACCAATGTAGAGCACTGGACGAAGGGACCCACCCATTTTAGGTTTCAAGGAAGTGCTAGCAAACGTTTACACTCTCTCTTACTTGGCCGCTCATTTTCAGCATTACGCAGGTGACCACCATGCTGAAGAGCGAGAAGCCGACGAATTCGATGTAGGAGTGGTAGTACGGCACTTCGGGATTCAGGAGCTGCGTGATGCCGCTTAGGCTGACGGTAACCTGCGTGTCGACAACCAGGTTGACGAACACCAGAATGAGGTACAGCCATCTCCACGGGGGCCCCACTTGAAACATGTTGTGGAGACACCGGGTGACTACACCGGCCAGGATCGCCCGTGGTACCGCGTGCAGAGCGAGCAAGCACAGCACGAAGTCGCTGCCAGAGGGGTCGATGTACGGAGGTGGCCGCCGTCCGTGCAGTGATAGCCAGTGTGTCACGGAACCCTGTGGCTAATTGGCAAAAAGAAAATGTAAACGCGTAGAATTCAAGTGAACTGCCTTGGAACGAGTTTCTAGTACTTCACTATGGCATAAAACAAAGCATTAATGAATTGCGTCAGAAACTCCCTACTGAGATATCGAAGTATGGTTGGAGAATGGGATGTCACTCAGCCAACGCTTTTACAAATGGTCTTGCCTTCTTCAAAAAGACAGCACCACTAGTCGAAAGGTCGCCTCCAACGACACCTCGCTCTCCAAGGATTTTTCGTCGCTTCAAGCTTCCATCTTGCCTGGAACTTCTACTTTAATGGAGATATTGTAAGATAGAGCATAATAATTGTTTATATTTTTTAACGATATCTAGGGTTTTACGTAAAAAACCCACGAAATGATTATGAGGGACGCTGTAGTGGAGGGCTCCGGAAATTTTGACGACCTGGTGCTTTTAACGCGTACACTGACAGTACACGGGCCTCTAGCATCACACCTCCATCGAGATGCGACGGCCGTGGCCGGGATTGAATCCGCGACCTTCGGGTCAGCAGCCGAGCACTATAACCAGTGTACCACCGAGGCGAACGGAATTTTATTATTTAACCGATATATGGCAACGCTTGCCAACGTTTGCTAGCACAATATTCGCCAACACACTAGCCAAGAATAAGTCAACTGTAGCCGATGTCTGCCATCATTCAGCTAACACTAGACAGCACTCGCTGACAAACGTGCGAGTGAAATACCAGGCTTTAGAACTATAACCTATTCAGTGCAGCTAACATTCCTCTTTAAAAAAGATTTAATCGCGGAATTCCTCAGACAACTACGTGATTTCGTTGTAATAGAACGAATACGGTGTTGCATTTGTTATTCTGTCGAAGTTACGTAGAATTGTGATTAAGAAACCGCAAGTGGAAGGTGAAAGCGAATTAAGAGTCCGTAAGTGCGAAAGGAAAGTGAATTGAAAGCTCGGAAGTGGGAAACCGAAAGTTACCAAAAAGCCGGAAGTACCTACAAGTCATACAAAGGTACCTACAAGTCATACCTACAAGTAAGTCATACCTACAAGTACCGAAGTACCTACAAGTCATACAAAGGGCGGAAGTACCTTTACTTTGCTTGAAAACTGGAATTTACCGAAAGGCCCCAAATCCCTAACGCTCACTTTTCTTGCTTCAATTTGCCTAGTTATCTAACCTTTCTTGCTCTCATTTCGGTCATGAGTCAGACATGGCATATAAAACGCGTTGCAGAATATGGGTATCCCGCGGCGGCTGCATTTTCGGTGGAGGCGAAAATGTTTGAGGCCCGTGTACTTAGATTTAGGTGCACGTTAAAGAACCCCAGGTGGTCGAAATTTCCGGAGCCCTCCACTACGGCGTCTCTCATAATCATATGGTGGTTTTGGGACGTTAAACCCCAGATATTATTAATATGGGTATAAAAATATTCGGCAGATCCCACGCGTTTGGGAATCGGTTTCACGCGAAGCAGTCAGCGAGTACTTCTGTGCTGTATTTCGTGGCTTTGAGCCAAGCATTACGAGGTGGATCGACGTGTTTTTGTAAGTGTAGCAGCTGTGTGAACATCGTGGCCTAACCAGCCTCGTCGAAAACACTGGCGTTTAAAGGGTAGCTATAGTGCGACGTAACGTCAGCCCTCACGTTAGACTGCATACGTCACTAATATCAAAACTAAGTGCACATTATGGTGCAATCATGTGAATATCATATGTAACTTTCATTAATGTATTCCTCTTGGGTCGAGCAATGCTTCAATATAGCGTGCTGAATCACAGAAATACAAATGTAATGTTTATTAGACTGCTATTAAAGCAGAGCCAACACTAGAACCGCGGACGTTAATCTGATATGACGCCTGCATCGTAGGAGCACATATGTAGTGCTTATTGCTTTCTTGAGAAATTAGATAGCCAGCACCACAACTGACGTTGCAGCGCCATTACGCTTGCATAGGCTGTTTTTCCAAACCAGTTTATAGACCTGCCGTGGCTCTGTGGTAAAATACCTGATTGCCACACAGAATGCTTGGGTTCGATTCCTGCGCGGATCCTAATTTCCATTCTTTCCATTTGTCGGGTCAACGCTGCCGATCTTGGTTTTTCTAAGCGCCCTCGATTTAAATTACCAATCTCTGTTCTCGCCTTCCCTGGGTAGATATAAACTGTCAATTACCTGTGGCGCATACCCGTACACCGCGGCCCGTGGTAAAGGGTGTGTGCCACACGTGTCTGGAGGAAAGAATTTGACGACGTACGCGGCAGGATTTTCACGTTATTCATGTCGTGACCCGACAGTCATATTCTTCAAGTCATCTTACCCTCCCATTTCAATTTTGGTCTACACCAAGTTAAGGAGGCGATGACAAGAGCACCCAGACGTTAGATAGATAGATAGATAGATAGATAGATAGATAGATAGATAGATAGATAGATAGATAGATAGATAGACAGAAACAATCAAAGTGCCAAAGGTTCGCTAAGAAATGCTTCGCATTTAAAAACCTAGGAAGAAATCGCCTTGAAAACAGCATCGATTGGAACCCATGCTGTTGCCCTCACCGTGCAGTCTTTGCACTTCGTATCGAAGAGCAACCGGTCAGTGGTCGTTAAGGAAAAAACGAGAGCCGGAACCCCGATGGAGCAACAGGAGAGGCGCTTGACCGCGGGCTTGGTGGTGAAGTGGTCCGCGATGTCCATCTTCTCTTGACGTGGACCTTAAGCGGTGGTCTAGGCCTTCGCAGAAGGGTGGTCTTCGTTCACGTGACACCGCGCCGACCTTCTTGTCTTCTTCTTCTTGACCTCACTATGGCTCGTAATCAAAATAGGGAGTAATGATGATGATGATTAGTCTCCTTTGATTACTGGCACTTACCCACTCAGGGGGATCGACCAAGAGTCGGGCGGGTCATGTAGTCTGAAATATTTAAGTGCTAATAGAGGTTACAATGTCAATTAGAATGAAGTTATTTTTATTGTATTCCAGTTTTAGCCTAGATCATGTTGCATAACCTGCCAAGCGACCAAAATTATTAAGTCAGGATGCATAATTTGAAAATTACTAGCGGTTGATGTGTCGAATACGTCGATTTGATTCGCATATAAATTTAGCTATAGCACCGCATATGTTCCCGCCGAGTGCCCCAGCTTTGAAGCCCCAAATGACAACAGCACAGTTGAAGCAACAGGGGAGTAGTAGAGTAAACCTTGAAACCATGGCCTACAACCACGCTGGAGGATTGGCAAGAACCGAGTAGTTTTACCTAAAAGAAAATACTTGAATTCCAGGTTAAATTATGTCCATTTAAGATAAAGAAGTAAAATGAAACTAAAATTAAAAATTTTAGAATTGATGAATAGAATAGCATGACTATAAGTAATGAAGCGGCGAATTTCAAAAAAATATAAAGCAATTGAGAAAAGTAGAAAAACAAGAGTAACCATTGGTTTTATAGCGTCAATCTTTTTGAACCTTTATGTAACTCTTGCAAGGCATCACAACCTTCCTACCACTGTATACCAGTGACAACGACCCGAAATAAAGTACATTTCGTTCATTTAAATCTATTCTAAAGAGTCTGAAGACGGCTCCTAAAGTAATGTTGTGCAGGGTAGAGTATCTGTTGCAGGAAATGAGATAATGTTGTGTTGTCTCATGGACTCCGAAAAAACATTTAGGGGAAGGTGCCAGACCCGCTCTGTGTAAATAAAAATTTATATATAGAGTCTGACAACGTTGTATAATGATTGTTACTTCAATTGCTCGTGTTTGACATATTTCCCTATTCGAATGATGATTCAAGCGTTGAAATTTTAATGTGGTCGTTATTGACAGTGCAGAAAATAGATCTAACATCATTTTCCTCCTTAATCTAGCTCTCTCTTTCACGTGACATGGCAACGACCTTGTTCTTGTTTCCCTACTTTAAGTGTGACTCATATCCAAAACAGGAGATTGGCCAAGTACTGGGTGGACATTTCCATTAGGTTCTGTAGGGCATATCGACGATACAGCTGAAGATAAGTATCATAATAAACTGAATTGCAATCGATCAAAAACGAAATATTTAAAGCCGGTATATTGTTCGCAACAAGGATTAGTTCTTCTTCTTCTCGTCATATAAGCACTTTTTTTTCGTTTGATACATTATATTTCGCATCCTGCCCATTTGCCTGAACTTCATGCTGATACATTTGAAGTAAAACGTGTCGAAGCAATGTAGCCCCGTTCTCCTCCTGTTTCCTTTTGTTTAATTCCGCAACAGCGTCTTACCGAATGATCCAGCTGTCATTTCATTTTAAAGGGGTCATGAAACACCCCAAGGGCTTGGCTAGAAGCAGGTAGTCCTGATTAGTGGCGCTTAGCATTTTGCTCGGTAGGTGTTGCGCGGGGTGCTGCCACGTGCCGGCGCAGCGCACAATAGTCTGCTAACAATATACTGTAAACCACAACTCGCAAACAGGAATTCCAACGTGACTGAAGATAAAGTGCGACAAATCCCGGTAACTCCGGCCGTTCTTGGATGATTCGCGAAAGTTCTGCGGCAATCGGTTCTTGAGGCAATAAACTCTGTTGCTGAGGTTATTCTGTGATTACTTGTAAAATCGGTTCCGGGCGCCTTTAACTGTGACGGCTCGCTATTCCGCCTATCCTCTGTTGTGGGTACGCCCAAATTCTGTCCATCATAATCTTCAGCAGCAGCAGTAACGTACGGACACGCGCGAGCACCTGTCCTCGAGACAGAAGAAGACGAAGATTGACCGCAGTAGGGTGCCTTGATGCGCGTTTTGTTGCGCGTTTCGCACACATCGAGGCACACTAGACCGCAGTGGCTGGCTGCTCGAAGCACTGTGAGAACCCCTCCGAACTATGGCGAAGGGCAAGAACAAGTCACCGTCAAAAAAGTCTTCCAGCTCGACGGAGAGCAAGAGTTCGAGCAAGGGCGAAAGCAGAAGTACTAGCAAGGGCGAGAGCAAAAGTACCAGCAAGGGTGAGAGCAAAAGTACTAGCAAGGGTGAAAACAAGAGTCCCAAGAAGGGCTCCGCCAGCAAGGCATCTAGTCATGCCCCGCGCAAGGCAGTCAGTAAAGCTGCACCCATCAGGTCGTCACCCAGCAAGGCACATAGCAAAGCATCCAGCAAGTCTCCCATCAAGGCTTCCAGCAAGTCTCCCAGCAAGGCTTCCAGCAAGGCTTCCAGCAAGGCTTCCAGCAAGGCTTCCAGCAAGACGTCCAGCAAGACGTCCAGCAAGACGCCCAGCAAGGCACCAAGCAAGGCACCCAGCAAGGTTGCTAGCAAGGCTTCCAGCAAGGCACTCAGAAAGTCACCCAGCAAGTCACCCAGCAAGTCACCCCGTAAGGCACACGGAAAGGCGGCCAGTCAAGCGGCCAGCAAGTCCCCGAGCAAAGCGTCTAGTAAGGCCGCCAGCGCTGTTCCGAGCAAGAGTGCTTCCGAGAAGTCGCCTTCCAAGGCTCCGAGTAAGGCTGGCAGTAAGACTGGCAGTAAGACTGGCAGCAAGACCGTCAGCAAGGCGATGACCAAGGCACAGAGCAAGATCGCGCACAAGTACGCTTTCACTGCTTCCTTGGTATTTGCAGTTGCTCGCATGCATGTTAATGGTTTGTGCACTGCTTAGTCCCCAATACTCCGCAAAAATTTTTGGTAATCGTTCACGGGCAAGGTGTAGGGCAGCAACGTACAGTTCTGGTAGTAGCGACTTTTGCGGCATAGTGCAACGAGGTAGCATATAAAAGTAAATAGTGCAGTGACCTACTACAGTTAGGTAAACAGTAATGTAGAGCGCTCGGCGATTGAAACTGGATACTCGCAGCATTTAGCTTCTGGCGGTGAGACTGACAGCGAGGTCGAGAACGTTCCCAACGTATGGTGGCAGCATTCGGTGCATATTCGTTCAGTCTGTGGTTGTCGGTGGGTGAGCGGAGCGCTGCAATCCTTCGTAAAGCATGCCCGCCAACACCAGCCGCTGTGCGCGGCACGTCACGTGAGCGCAGTATTTTGAAGCCATGGCAGGCGGTGCTCCGTAGGCACCACCAAGAACCACAGACAGAGCGGTCGTCTACCGGATGTTGTCACCATGTGTCACGAAAACTCTCAACCTGGCAGCCGTCAGCTACATGCTGCAAGTATCGCGTTTCTGTCGCCGAATACTGTGCAGTGCTCGGTGATTGAAACGCACAATGAATACTGCTGTTCGTTGTGCAAAGGCATCTGTGTTTCTGAGGACTTGTCACACATCGTCACCTTTGAATTACGTGCGAGTATGCATGAACAATACCGCATATCTAATATATTGGGAACGTATTTTTATGACGTCCACCCTTACGTCACAGTAGGCGTATGGAAACAAAAAGCCATTGTAGGCTAGATAGATAGATAGATAGATAGATAGATAGATAGATAGATAGATAGATAGATAGATAGATAGATAGATAGATAGATAGATAGATAGATAGATAGATAGATAGATAGATAGATAGATAGTGATAGATAGATAGATAGATAGATAGATAGATAGATAGATAGATAGATAGATAGATAGATAGATAGATATAGATAGATAGATAGAGATAGATAGATAGATAGATGATAGATATAGATAGATAGATAGATAGATAGATAGATAGATAGATAGATAGATAGATAGATAGATAGATAGATAGATAGATAGATAGATAGATAGATAGGCGGCTATCACGTTGTCATTCAGTCCTGTAGCGTGAACGTAGGCCACCGATATGCGAGCGTGAGTGTAGTTACAAATGCACCTTCGTTTGGTCTTTCAAGGAGTCCAATGAAAGAAGGGGGCCGCAAGTCTTCTGGCAAGCCGGGCAGCAAGGTCACCAAGGCTCCCTCCAGGATGGCCTCAAGGATGGCCTCAATGGCGCCGTCCGCAGCAGGTAGTCGCGACAGGGGGGCCAAGCAGCCGCTCAAACACTTCTTCGCCAGCAAGTCAACCTTCTCGAAGGCGTCCAGCGCATCTAAGTCATCAGGTTTGTGTAGGCTCCCAGAGAAGTCTAATAACTGATGCGGTTTTACGTCGCAAAACCATGATATTGTCACGTTCAAGACAAAGGCGACGTTCACAAGGCGGCGATACAATGCCCCAAGTCCCAAACGGGGTCGGCACAGCACAACCAAAAACAAAGGCACTGGCGCGAGAGTTGCTGTGTCTTCGTCTGCCTCTTTCTCGCTAGCATATTAGGCGCGTGGCATTTCCCCTCCTCCCGAAGAGCATCGCCTCGATGCTAAACGAAGCGTTCACGATAAACATAATCGAAAACCTAATGTCCCGAAAAGCATGAATGTCCAATTTGTGGTATGGTTTTAACCGCACCACGTGCACAATCTCGGGTCGTGGCTGTTGGCGTCGTGGTTATTGGCTTCCGTCCGGAAGGACTTCGTAGTCGACGTCGATCACTCATCGTAGCGCTTTGTAAGGGCCGAAGTATCGACTGAGAAGCTTTTCAGAAACACCTTTGCGGCGCACGGGAGTCCATACAAACACCTGGTCACCCGGTTGGTAATCGACTTGTCTGTGGCGGAGGTTGTAGCGCCGTGTGCCGACGCCCTGTTGTTTCTTGATGTTCACGCAAACCAATTGGCGTGCTTCCTGGGTTCATGGGATCATACGAACTGCGAAACACCTGTGACTCATACCCGCATTCCATGGGCCGCGGTATACGGGTATGTGCCACAGGTGACTGAAGGAAAGGGTTTCATGACGTACGCGACAAGTATCTCACGCCATTGATGTAATGACCTGTTCATCGTGCTCGTCATACACTAATTCCCTCCCATTCAGATTTTCGTATGTGTCAAGCTAAGGCGACGACTACGAGAGCGCCCAGACGTAAGCGGCTAGATTATTACGTATATAGAAACGATCAAATTGCCTGCAGTTCGCTGAGAAATGCTTCGCATTAAAAAAATGAGCTAGTCCCACGCCGTGAAAACCTTCCGACGGCGATGCTGTCGCCCCTTTCGTGAGATATTTCGGTAAAGTTTTCACGAAGTATTTTATATACCCACAAGCTGGTTCGTTGATATGTGCCTCTCCTGGTAAGCTCGCGCTGGCACCGGCGAAACGACCAGCAGCTTCGTCGCCGTCGCCTCGTCGCTAGCGCTCGGCGTCTCGCGCGCACCACTGCCTCTCAACGAATATGACAACTTCGGAGCGAGAATGACCACCGCAGGCGCGCGAGTGATTCGCCGCGAGAGAGGAGGGGGCGATTGGCCCACGCGGCCACTACCTTCTTGCATTGATTTGTTCCCATCAATTCATGTTCGCAAGAGCGGTGTATAGCCCAGTAGATATGAGACGCCTTCGACCTTGAGTGCCCGGATTCAAACTTCGCCTCTCCAAGGAAGCTTTGTTGTTTTCCTTATTTTCTGCGGCCTTCATTTACATCTCCTCTCCGTGGTCGATTCCATGACTTCCTGCTTTTTTTCCTCTCATGAGGCTCCTCCTTTCCCCTGGTCGCGCGACCTCTTTGAGCGAACGCCGGTGACCCTGGCACAGGGTCCGCAAAGACACTGTAAAAGACGCGACAACAAATTTTCGTTGTAACATGCCTTGAAGAATAATAACGAGGCAGACAATTACTCGTCGCGACTGATCAACCAACGAGTCCATCAAATGTGGCTGATGGTAACCCGCTTTTATTGCGATAGCAATTATATGATATTATCGGCGGGTTTTTGCCGTCACCGTCATGCTCTGTATAAAGTCCAAATAAATAACATCGCCTCACGCATCGTATGTTCTACGTGCTAGTAAAAGGGCGCTCGCACTGGGGGCGACCGCGGTTGAAGCTTTAATGAAAAGAGCCGGCCATCTCCGTCGCACGAAGTGTACATGCGATAACTTAGTCCAGCTTGCGACGCCGGGCGTCGATGGCTCGTCAAGCAGAGAGGAAACGACCCGCCCGTCTTTCGGGCGGGGCGTTTGAGGGCAAGGGATGGGGAAAGGGGGCGCTGCGCTGCTCGAGCAACAACTGGGTTGATCATAAGGGCGCGGTCGTGAGTGGTGGCGCGCGCCCCATCTCGGTAGAGATTGCTGGCCGACTCGTATGCGTGGTGTGCTTTCATCGCTTTGTGTTGACGACAAACGGCCGAAAACCACTTATCTCCCTGGAGTGGCCGTACTCTCTTACACCTGCGTTTTGTAGAGTTACGCGATATTGGATCCAAAAGACTTTAGCCTTACTCGTGTAACATTACTCTTTGTTGCTATCAAATTCATTGATTCACCCTTGAGGCAAAATTGTATTTTTTCTCTCTCTCTAATCATGCAGGCAAGTCGAAGAAAAGCGGTTCAGACGAGGGCTCCCAAGAACAAGCCCCCAAGGCAGTTTCCAAGGCGGCCGGGAAGGCCAAGCCGGACTCGAAGACGACTTCGAAGCAGGCTCCTAAGACTGCAGCGAAAAAAACCTCGCCGGTCTCGGAGTCGCGCTCCCACGAGTCGGGCAGCGGCGAGGAAGGAGAGGAAGAGGAGTCGTCTCCCGAGAAGCCACAGCAAAAGAAAAAGGCGAAGAAGGACGAAGACGACGGTGAGGAGAGCAGTGAGGAAGAGAAGGCGTCGAAGAAGAAGAGGAAAGGTTCCGGCGATGAGAAGGAAGAAGACGAAGAGGGCAAGAAGGGCGAAGAGGAAGAGGAGAGAGGAAGAGGAAGAGGATGAGGGCATATACATGAGCACGACGGAGTTCGAGGCCTACATAGCTCGGTGAGCACGAAACAGGGTGCTGCTGTTCACTTAGGGTTTGTGCTATGTGGTATTACAACGTGGGCTCAATATGTGTATATTGTTTGAGCTATATTCAGTTTGAGTGTATGCGCCACATGAGTTGTATAGTCTGCCTGGCAAATTTCAGCAAAGGTTCGATTACACTGCTCAGCCAAACGTAACATTTCAACAAGGGACGACAAGCTTTTAATTCATAATCTGTGTAGTAAAACCCCTTAGCTGCGAAGTACAACTCATTTACATTAGCAGCGAGAAAGTACTTGTGGTTATTACGGAGACTGCCAAGCACCACTCTCTTGCACGGGAAAATGACACGCGCGCCGCAATACTGGGGGCACAGCTTGTACTTATTCTTAAGCTTAACCGAATATAGTGATTATGCGCAGCCCCATGGATTAGCTGGAATTTCTCTTACAAAAAAATTCGGCAGATCCCACGTACCGTGGAAGTCGATAATATGCGAAGCATGGGGCGGGAAAGTGACTGTGGCGTAATTTTTTTACTGAGCGAAACGTTACGAAATGATGCTAAAGATTTGTATAACTTTTATGCGCACACATTTACGCTGAAGAGCTGCATATGTGTTATATGATCAGTTGTTTAAAGTTGAGTAACGCTGCCCCAACGGCAACGTGGGTATTACCAACACCACAAGCGGTAAGCTGATATGTAGTGCTTATACTTGTCCGTTATCGTGGAGAAAGCACGCACGTTTCACGAACCCGTGTGCATGTGTGGAAGGGGTTCCTAACAGTTCTTGAACAAGGTCATCATCACCGTGATTAGTGAGCACTAGACGATGGTCATGACTTGTTATCGGATCCGGTCGCAATATCGGTGGCGAGGGGTCCATGTGTAGCGAAGTATGAGTTATAGTACAGCTGTTAGAAATCGTGGATGCCTCGGTCATTTCGTCGACAAATTGTCTGTATGGAGAGCCGGCGACATGTCGGAATCTGGAGTCACCCATCGCGTTGGTGAGGTTTAGGTCGTTGATGCTGGTAGGCCTGGATAGGGCTACGTAGACCAACATCACAGGATGGCGCTTCTCGTATTCGTAGTCTACCTGGGCGTATGTGACCTACGTAGCCTAGTCTACAAAGCGGCTGTCAATCAATCTGTCATCATCCTCGGTCAGCATGAGGCCATCGCCCAGCCTCGTAAAAAATGAAGAGGATACTGCGTCGTTCTGGTGGACTAAGTGCACTTTACGTTGCGATGATGTGCATACGTAACTTTCGTTAATGTATTCCTCCGGTGTCGAGCAATGCTTCAATATAGCTTGCTGAATCATAGGAATACAAATGTAATGCTTATTAGACTGCTATAAAAGCGTAGCCGACACTGGAATCACGGACGTTAATCTGATATGACGCCTGTGTTGTAGGACTACATATGTAATGTTTAGTGCTTTCTTGTAAAATTAGATACCCAGCACCACAACCACAACTGACGTTGCACCAGCATTACGCCTGCATAGGCTGTTTTTCCAAACCAGTTTGTAGACCTGGCGTGGCTTTGTGGTAGAGTACCCGATTGCCACGAACAATGCTTGGGTTCGATTCCTGCTTGGATCCTGATTTTTATTCTTTCCATTCGTCGGGTCACCGCTGCCGATGTCGGTTTTTCTTAACGCTCTCGCATTTAAATTACTAATATCTGTTCTCGCCGTTGCAGGGTAGATATAAACTGTCAATCACCAGTGGCGCATACCCGTACACCCCGGCCGGTGGTAAACGGGTATGTGCCACACGTGTCTGGAGGAAAGGGTTTGACGACGCACGCAACAGGATTTTCACGTTATTGATGTCATGACCACACAGTCATATTCGCCAAGTCCTCTTACCCTCCCATGCTAATTTTGGTCTACACCAAGTTAAGGAGGCGATCACGAGAGCACCCAGACGTAGGCGGCTAGATAGATAGGTAGATAGATAGATACATACGTAGATAGAAACGCTCAAAGTGCCAGAGGTTCGCTGAGAAATGCTTCGCATTTAATAATTATAGCGTAGTGTTTTAAATACGGGCACTGGTCTGTGTTCCGCCTGTTAGCATATTTTTTTATGAACTTCATTCGGTTCTTCGCAGCCGGGACTGCATACGGGACATCGGCAAGTGCATACTGATCATACTGATGACGGCCTGCGTCGCCTACCTCTTTCACGTGTGGCGACAGCACGACAAGAAGAAATATGGCACCGGCATCGTCACCCAGCGTCGCACTCCGGCCTACACCGAAGAAGAAGAGAACGTGACTGTCGTTGTCGACGGCGTAGAACGTTTCGCCATAGACGACCACAACGCGGTGCCCACGGAATTCGGCGAGGCCATTGGAGACTTTTAGATAGATTACCGCTCACCGGGATCGTATTCCATTTATTGAGAGAGCTCGTGTGGTTACACACGTTAACCAATTATTTTAATTCGTTTCGTATCGCGTTTGTGATTACATGTTGCTCATGATTTCGCTGACCTTCGTTTTCCTAAGGCATTCTCTCAACTTTTAATAGAAGTGCTTTTTTGCTTTTTACAGCGTAAGCTGTTGCGAGCTCACAACAGCCGATTTTCGGGACGTAGTTGTCCGCCGCCGAAATTGGTGTACGTCGCAGCAATCGCGCACATTAAAAAAAAAATGGTTCGAGGCGGATTGGACCAAAGATCTTCAGCGTGCAAGCAGGTGCGACAGAGCCACGCCAGTGTTGAAATCTTTTTCCAAAAAGGACCCTATAAAAGCGACATGTATGCCGAGCAAAGCGCTAACATGTTTATTATTGCGTGGAAAAGGAGCGGAATCTCGCCAAGCGTCGCACCAGGTGGTACTGCGGAGCGAGTGCGCGGCGTAAAGCTTGCTACCCGCTACAAAGGGCTCGGCAATAATTCATCACCCTCATCATAGTCCACCACAGCAACAACAATGTGTTCATCCATACGGCTGCAGATATTACCGTAGAAACAAGCTGTGGGTGATTAGCTTCGTAAAATAGAATGGTTTGTGCTGCAGTGGGTACCTTTTAACTGTACTTGCATTAGGCGCCCTTGGAGGGTTTACAGTGGACTCGCGCTGTGACTGTGCTGCACGTTCGACGCAGGCATGGCATTTATACATTCGGCGCAGGCATGTACACGTTGTAAGTAAGGTTAATTTATCGGAACATGAGGCAAAACATGGCGTTTATACGTTCGGCGCAGGCATGTATATGTTGTACGTAAGGTTAATTTATCGGAACATAAGGCAAAACATAGCGCACCTAGACTACACACTTTTCGTGCTTATTACGGTACTTGTTGCTCATTGTGTAGGGCGGGGTAAGGTTGCGTTATTGTGGCCATTGAATAAAATTGAAATGTCATCATTTTGGCGTGACCAAGCGTCATTTCTTCTCGTTGAGAATGAAGCATGCAAGCAATGCGCTCTTCAAGGCCCCTGCGCCTGTGCGAAGCAAATAAGCAACGCTGCAAACATGAGAGGTACGCTGCTGCTTACTTACTATCCCGCTGTGGAAGATGACACGTGCGCAGAATAAAAGCTCCAAGAATAAGGTTTCCTGGTAAAACCAAGGCGAATTGAAGGGTGGTACACTTAAACACCGCTTTTTAGTCGTGAGTCGATATTAGTTTAGCTAGCGTTGGCTTCAAGTGCACTCGCCAAGGACTTGCCGGCTCACCGTAGCGCGAGTCCTTAGCGATCAGGGGCCGAATAAAACTATATCGTTGTAAAATTTCGCGCTAGGGCCAACAAAAATGACGTAACTTTTTTATCGCATATTGCGTCACATCCGCTTTATTTTTTGTTCCGCCGGAAGTGTTCCCTCCTCACACAGGGGGCGCTAAGGCCCATGAACAGCTGATCAGCCGCCAATTTCTGAACGTATGGGCTTATATGGAAGCTTCGCTGCCAGTTACATTTACCTTGCCTTGTACTCATCTGCCACGCCGTTGTAATTAAGGCGCTCATACTGCGTGCGGTCGACGCTCCCGCGATATAGATAAAAATACTTGAGGCTGTACATGTAGTAAAGGTTTGTTTATTGCCTTCATACACGCAAGGCACTATTGCCCGTCCATAGGCATCCCTGAATTACGAACGGTGGGAAAGGTCGGGATGGCCGGCTCACGATAGACAGTCGACTTGCCTGAAGCGACCAGTGGAACACGTGCGGCACATTTTTCTCGTGGCAACCACAGCAGATCCCGGAATTTCGTTTATAAGCGAATGTTCGAATACACTTCGTTCTTTTAGAGGAGTACCCAATAGAAAAAAAGTTAATATGTCGGAAATAATTATTTGATTCAAAACGGAAGTAATCTTTCCCATTGAAGTGTCACATATTTGCCAACTGCCGTGTAGCCGGACATTCATTACAAGCCAAACGCCGGTACGCGCATGCGCGAGGCAAGATCTAGCATTCGACGGTGACACACTTCAGTTGCAGATAGTCCTTAAGCGTCGCCTGACCCAAGTCCTTGCCGTATCCAGACTGCTTAAAGCCGCCGAAAGGTGCCGCCACGTCAATTTTGTTGTAGCAGTTGATGAAGCACGACCCGGCCTGATGGTGGGTTCGAGGAAGAGACCGGGCCTCGGCAGCCTGTGGCCTCCGTGGACAAGGCGGGCGTCTTCGAACACGGCCCTCTGCACGTAGTCGACTAGCTCTTCCAGCTGTTGTTTGGGTTCTGCGCACCGTGCCAGGTGCTGCAGTCCAACGGATCACCCTTGACGATCTTGCGGGCCTCGGACTCGACGCGCTCCACGAAGCGGTCGTGCAGGGGAGTCCTCGACGGACAGGCGGCCGGCGGCGATGCCGTTCTCGCCCTTGTGGAAGAACACACTGTTCAGACCCTGGCGCACGGCGGAGTCCAAGTCGCAGTCGGCGAATATGATGAGCGGCGACTTGTCTCCGAGTTCCAGCGAGAGGCGCTTCAAGTACGGTGTGGCGCACCTCGACATGATGGCGCGGCCGACCTCTGGATCCCATGAACGCCATCCTAAAACAAACAAGAAATGATTTAAAAAGAAGATCAATGTCTGGCGATCTCCGCATGCTTATAGAAAACACTGTAGTTCACGAATGGACTTTGGGCGCAATAGTTCGGTAAGAGGTCTGCATTGACATAGCGGTCGTCTAATGGCTCATTCACACCTGCTGCTAGCCTCGGTGACGGGACCATTTGTGACTGGCGAACAAAAAGCGAGTCAAGCGACTCAAAAAGCTCCGCCGCCGAGATTTTAGCCAAAATAAATGTTTTGGTGCACTTGTTGACACAACCTCGTTTTCAAACAGAAACAGGCGAAAAATAATGAATTTAATGCGTTTCTCTCAGTGGACAGTGACTTGTGTTCGCCGGAAACCGTGTTCCCGGCTGCCCGCCTCTGTTGCTGCCATGAAGGAAGGACAACAACTAGAAGGGAGTGTCGCAGTTTTATATCGTTATGATATTAATATATTTCCCTGAATACCTTTGTAAGAGCCGGTGGAGTTACGGAGGAGCCGGGGTAGTAAATAAAAGTCATGAAAAAAATTTAAAAATACAACAACTAACCTGTATTCAATAAAATCCTGTTCAGTCACTAATCAATTTGATGAGTTTTACACTAAGCCTCAAAAGGACAGACTGGAGGACAAGCCCAACACGGACCCATCTCTCCAAAAGTGGGACCCAACAAACAAAGCAATGGAAAGCCTACACAAGAGAGACAAGAGCAAAAGAAAAAAAATGAAATACTTGTTAGTCAAGACGAGCTCATCGGAGATCCATTGTGTCAAAACAATTGTAAGTCAAGACGAAGAGAAACCGCAGTATGTAATCTAGAAAATATTTCCTTTGGAGGTGGTTTCGCTAGGTGGTGGGATCTAATTTTCAATCTTTTTTTAAATTTTTTTTTTTTAATCTGAATTTTAGTACATTTTGTTCTTCTATCTAATTTACCGATTTTGGCCTGCGATACTTAGGTGGTGCAGGCAGGGCATAGATATTTTTCTAATTTAAATTTCATTTATTTTTCGCCCAACTCCACTTTAATGTAATTCACATGATTCCACCGGCCTCGACAAGTCAACCAACTCTGTCAACGCGGCCCTTCCGAAAAGTGGACGGTGGCTGCTGGGTAGGATTCCCAGCGCCCGCACCAGACGCGACCAGGGCCTATTTCTTCCTTAAATTTTTTATGACTATAGGCGTCAAGATTGTCACGTGACTCTCCCTACTGGCGTTTTCTTCTTCCGTGGTTTCTGCTGCTGCCGCTACCACCGCCGGACCACATGACGTTTCACGCATCGTAATCACGCTGGCAGCCGCCGCCCGCCTACAGTACTCCAAAATAGAGCCAATCCTTTAAAAATGTGTGAAATAAACACTGTGTGTCAAAAGTGGTTGTACCTTTCAAATCGAATTTCGGTAAGTACCTCACTTTTTATACATTTTTTCCCCCACTCCAGTGCCATTTTGTTGGGCGCCTTGAGCTTCGATAACATCACCCAGCGCATCCTATATTATGTGTTCGAGTGAAAGAATGCGAAGGCAGCCGACGATTGCTGCTCAAGCGGAGAGCAAAATCACCGGCCGTCTTTCGTCGCGGGAAAAATTAATGGGAGGGGTCCCGAGGGAGAGTTGCGTAACTCCGGCGGTGACTGCGTACTTCAACTGGTCCGGCGCCGTCTGCTGACACCTGTCAAGACAGGTGTCAGCAGACGGCTCAATCCTTTGAGCGTGCCGTTTTCTCACCACTTAGCTTGCACTGAAGCAATAGGCGGCACGATGGTCGCTTCGATCGCTGCAGCGGCCGCCTTCCCTTACGCCAGCATTTTGCTGAGTTACGCCAGACCGGACATGACGAAGTAGTTAGCAGCTGACCTTTCTTCGTATAACATTCAAATGTGCTGCTATCGCATTCATTGCTACGCTCCTGCGGCGACGCTGTGGCTTTTTGTATCGCTGGTAAAACACGCTCAGAATTTACATACACGTTTGCCTTCTGCAAGCGTGTTTAATTGCGTAGCCCAGTTGTAAAACAGGCTGTTTGAACGTGGGGCCGTAAGTACGAAACTTAGAACTGCAAAGAAAAACTTGGAGGACGCTTGAGCGTCGTCTTCAAGAGCAAAACCCGACATCGTAATCTGGCCTCGTTCGCATCGTATTGTCATTCGCTAGCCTGGACGCCTCAACCGTGCCGTAAGGGAACGAACGTCTGTGCAGTGGTCGTTTCAAACTATTCTAGAATGCCTAATGCTAATACAGTCGCGAAGTGCCCATTGAGCCATAATTCCTTCTGCGAATCGGCGAAGTACCCACTACGCATCCGTAGGATGCCACACCCACCTGCGCATTTTGTTGATGCTGTTGCTCATAATGATAATTATTTATGCGTGAGCGCTTTGTAATGGGTGGGCTTTTGCCGCGGCTAGGCGAATCGAAAATACGTTTGCCCAGTCTGGACAGAAGCTTCCCGATTGGCTGCGGCGTTCTCTACGTCATATTCAAGCACGCGCGCCCGTGAGTCTCGCACCAGTCTCTCTTGAGTTTTTGTCAGCTTATACAGCTCCGGATGACACCCACAGCAGCTAGAGTCACTACCCATAAAATCCTATAGGTGTTCATAACATCCTTTACGCTAACGTCACCAAACGCGACGTTTGAAGCACGCATCTCGTAAATGTGGTTATAGATAAATCAAAAGCTACAACAGAAGGCATTACGATAGGTCCCACCTCGTCACAAACATCGGGGCCGCACGTTTCAGCTTTGATTTTTAACCGCCACCTAAGCACGTAGTGCTTATGCGGCGTTTTCGACTGCCACTATTGCACCACTCACATTTTGTGACCCCTGGCGCGATCCGATTCTACGCTTCTGCCACGCAATATTACATGCGTTGAGGAGGCTCCTCCCACTACATGACATTCACATAGTGCTTTTTCCAAATCAGTTTTAAGCAATGTCGTCGCTCTGTGGTAGAATATCTGTTTGCTACACGGAAGGTCTTAGTTCGATTCTTACTCGAAACGAAAGTTTTTATTATTTATTTATTTGCATCTTTCTCGATTTTTCGCTTACACTCAACGCCGCTGACGCTGGAATTTCTGCGAAACGAGCTCTTCATTGTTTCACACATTTCCTTATAGTAATGATCCTATTAAGTCACATAGGAGCGGGCGGACTCGCAGTTTTCTCGCTGAGACGGCAGAATAGATGCCCAAAAGCAGTCGAAAACAAATGCGGGCAGTTTGCCCAATGTCGCGCAAAGCTTGGCAACAGTGAAGCATGGGCCCTTCACTGCCCGTCCCCCGTCAACCGACATGTCTAGCCTCGAGATGCGTGGCTTCCTGCTCGGTCTGTATTTCTCTTTCTCATTATTTCTCTGCTACGCTTTACTCTCTCACCTCCTTCTATTTTTCCTCCTTCTCGACCTCAGATCTGTCCTCCTTATCGTCACTGGCCTTTCCCACCACCTTGCTCCACTATACTATACGAGGCTATGCTATGCTAGTCTAGCGTGCCTGCATAGGCAAGGGTTAGGACACTCGCCTTTCGATGGAGTGTACAATGCTTCGAATCCCGCCTCGTGAAGAATTTTTTTCACATCTCTCCCCATCACTCCCACTTCCCCTTCTCTCCCCCTTGCTACACTATACTACGCAAGGCTAAGCTTGCTCGGCAACCATGCCTGGATAGGCGAGTGATTTGGACGCTTGCCTTCGGATCTAGTGTACGCGGGTTCTAATCCCGCCTCGTGAATGACATTTTTCACATCCCTCCTCCTCACTCTCACTTTCTCTTCCTACCCTCTCGCTGCACTATACTATACAAGGCTGAGCTATGCTCCACTTGCGTGCTGGATAGGCCAGTGGTTAGGACACTTGCCTTCGGATCGAGTGTACGTGGGTTCGAATCCCGCCTCGAGAAGAATTTTTTTCTCACTTCCCTTCCAACTCTCGCTGCAGTATACTAGACAAAGCTAAGGCATGGTTGGCTACCGTGTCTGCATAGGCGAGTGGTTAAGGCGCTCGCCTTGAATCGAATGTACGCAGGTTCGAATCCCGCCACGAGAACACTTTTTTTCACATCTCTCCTTCTCACTCGCACTTCCCCTTCCCACCCTCTCGCTGCACTATACTATACAAGGCTAAGGCATTCTGGCTACCGTGTCTGCATAGGCTAGTGGTTAAGGCGCTCGCCTTTGAATCGAATGTACGCAGATTCGAATCCCGCCACGAGAACACTTTTTTTCACATCTCTCCTTCTCACTCGCACTTCCCCTTCCCACCCTCTCGCTGCACTATACTATACAAGGCTAAGGCATGCTCGGCTACCGTGTCTGCATAGGCTAGTGGTTAAGGCGCTCGCCTTTGAATCGAATGTACGCAGGTTCGAATCCCGCACGAGAACACTTTTTTTCACATCTCTCCTTCTCACTCGCACTTCCCTTCCCACCCTCTCGCTGCACTATACTATACAAGGCTAAGGCATGCTCGGCTACCGTGTCTGCATAGGCTATGATTCTACTTCCGGACACTGTCGTGAACGGTTGGGGAATGCTACGCTCCTCTGGGGCGGTATCAGCGGCCATGCCTAGCCGCGGTGACCGGAACGCTGCCTTCGGAAACCAGGAATATGAAGTTATTTTGCCTCCGCTTCCAACCGGTCGCATCGTTTTGAATACTGTTTTCCTTCATGCTGATGTTCGAGGACGGCCATACCGAGTGGAAGACATACGTGACGCACTTGAATATTTGGGCATGTTGCCTGACGTTGAAGCGTTAGGCGCATACCAAATGAACCACGTGTGGGCGGTGACGCTGAAGAACAACGAGGCGAAGAAGAAACTGCTTTCGGCATCTCAAGTGTCAGTGAAGGAGCGGCGTTGCCTCGTGGTGGATCCGAACAACCAGGATATACGACTAAAGCTACACTGGGTCCTTCATCATGTCGACGACGAAGACGTACGGACGGCGTTTGCACCGTACGGCAAAGTCACGGAAGTGTCAAGGGAGCGATGGCGCACAGAAGGTCTATCCGAGAAAGGTTCAACGACGCGGCTTATAAGTCTGCAGCTCAAAGCAGGTTACACGAAAGAAGACATCCCGCATCAGCTGCGTGTAGCAGGTGAGCTGACCTTAGTAGTTGTTGCTGGAAGAGCTCCCCTCTGCTTACGATGTAAACGAACAGGTCATATCAGACGTGAATGTAGAGTGCCGCGGTGCACATCGTGTAAGCGCTTTGGCCATGCTGAGGAAGAGTGCGTAAAAACTTATGCGAAGGTTGCGGGGCCCTCTGCATGGGATGATAAAACAGAACATCAGATGGACGAATCAGAAGCCGAGGAAGTTGCAGCTAGTAAAACGAGGGAACTTCAGCCTGTTGACACGTTTCCTTCGTTTCTACCAGCCAGTAGCGACAAACCGGAAGAACCTGTAAGCGTGCCCGCTAAACAACGCACTCCACACTCTGAGAAGTCAACGGCAACGCCCACCAAACCGATGGAAAATACTGTGAACTGTCAGCAAACACCAGTAGAAAAACCCGAGCGTCAACTTGACGACATGATGGACACGAAGACTACCCCGTGGAAGAGAGCACGTGAGGAAACAGAAGCTGAGAACAAGACCCCGGTTGAGACCAATACCGGCGAACCGCCTACAAAGACGGCCCAAGTCCGCCGCATGTCCTTGAAGCCGAAGCCCAACATACCACCGGATCGCCACACCTCGGGAGGCCCATAGCCTCCTGGTCCAACTAGTTGCCAGTACTATGGCCGGCGAACTACACGCAAGAACTGAGCGAGGCCGAGCGGAAGGGTTTGAACCCCAATGCCTTGTCCGCAAGGAGCCTGTGGTGTGTTCGCCCGTGACAGCCTCAAGGGCCAGCTATCGATATAGTACTGTTCGCTGTCCGTTACAGAGCAAGGTGAGCGCCATGCGGTCTGGTCTTTATCCCCTATAAATGACGCTAACACTTAACACGCCCCTTTGTATCGGCACACTAAACGTGCGTGGCTTATCTTCAAAACGCAGACAATACCAAGTAAAGAGATTGTTGTTGGACAATAATCTTGATATCTTAGCGATTCAAGAAACGAAAGTGGAAAGCCAGGCTCAGACGGACCGCATGGTGGAACCCTTTATCGCACGGTATTACGTATGCGTGTGTCACGCGGTAGGATCTTCTGGGGGGTGTGCCTTGTTACTCCGCAACTCCCTTCGCATAGTGGTAGAAACTGTGATTGTGTGTAAAACGGGGCGGGTAGTTGTGTGTGATTTTTCATACTGTGATTTGAAGTGGAGAGCTATTTGCTTGTACGCGCCGAATAGAGAAGCAGAGCGCTTAGCTTTCTTCGAAAGCGTTGTACCGTACTTAAATTGTGAACGAATCATTCTACTTTTAGGTGACTTCAACTGTGTGTGTGCCGCTGCTGATAGAATACAAAACGAACCTGTACGAGACCGTAGTAGCACTAAACTAAGTGCGATAGTTCAAGATTATAACTTAGAAGATATTGGAGACATTCTGGCTAAAGGAAGCCGACCAAAGTTCACACATTTCCAACGTGCAAGTCAAGCACGCCTAGATAGAGTGTATGTGTCTGCAAATGTGGTGCCGCTGTGCCAAGATTACTGCGTAAAGCATGTGTCTTTTAGTGACCATAGCTTGGTAATGTTTTCCTTAGGAGCAAAACACAAAAACCCATCGTTTAATTGGACACTTTGGAAATTTAATGATAAACTGCTACAGGACGATGGTTTTGTGAGCAAAGCAGAAAGAAACATTGAAACGCTACTATCTAAAACAGACCGCTTTATCGCTGAATGGGAAGTCTTCAAACAAGAGACTAAAATGTGTGCCATCGAAAGAGCATGCGCAATGCGCCGAAACGAGAGAAAAGAGGAGAATGCTCTTCGAAGACAATTAGATTATTTGCTGAATGCAGAAAATGCACAATCGGAAGCATTAAGTAACGAAATTAAAAGTGTAAAAAGTAAACTAGAGGCAATAGATGTTGAGAGGTATAGAGGAGCCATTGTTCGCGCTCGTAGTGAAAGATTCTTGTTGGGAGAAACGCCGACCAAACGTGCCCTTGCAGAGGAAAAAACTTACGCTGTCAAAAATGAAATAAGAGAGATAGAACATGAGGGTGCTATAACAAACGACAAACAAGAAATTGAACTAGCCTTCGTGCAATACTTCAAAAATCTGTTGGGGAACCAAATTAGTACTACAACAGGCTTCGAAAAAGAGTACCTTCACCTAATGCCTTCGTTAGGAAACGATGTGAAGACCCGTCTAGAAGCACCTATAACTATAAGTGAAATTGAAGACGCAATCAATGAATTAAAAGTAGGGAAATCTCCTGGCCCTGATGGCCTGTCAAGTGCATTTTATAAGACCTTTAAACCACAGCTTGCAGAAGCCCTGCATCGCGTGATAACTGAAGTGTACAAGGAAAATGTAGTGCCACCATCTTTTAAATCTTCGCATATCACACTGATCCCAAAGTCTGACGATCCGGTCAAGCTCCTGTCAGTCACGTCCTACAGACCAATAAGTTTAGGAAATGTTGATTACAAAATATATATGAAAGTGCTGGCAAAAAGATTGCAAACTGTTATCACAGATTTGGTGGGCCCCCACCAAACATGTGGAATTAAGGGACGCTCAATTTTTACTAACATTCATGTGACAAGGAGTGCACTGGAATACTGTGACGATTTTTCAGAACGGCTAGCAATGTTACAACTGGATCTGGAGAAAGCGTTTGATCGCGTTTCCCATGAAATCCTTTTCAGCATACTGGAACATATCAATCTGGGGTCAGTGATAACCGATGGAGTGAAAATGTGCTACAGCTGCAGTTCAGCGAGCCTCATTGTTAACAAAAATGTTACTCAAAGTTTCAAGATTAGATGTGGAATCAGACAAGGCTGCCCCTTGTCATCGTTATTATTCGCAATTTTTCTTGAGCCCTTTTGTTTGAAAATCCTTCATAATGAGAGAATTCATGGCTTTAGGTTGTTAACAAACGAAGTCAAAGTACTGTGTTACGCCGACGATATAGCTGTTTTCTGTACCGATAAGAACAGCATAAAGAAAGCGTGAAAGAAACACGATTATTTTGCACAGTTACAGGAAGTGTTATAAACTGGAGCAAGTGTATGGGTTTCTGGCATGGACCGTGGGAAAATACGCCAGATTACTATGCAAGCATGACATGGACTACCACACCAGTCAGATACCTAGGCGTGCCGTTGGAGCACTATCGCGATACGACGCAATACTGGAACGATGAAACCGAGCGCGTCAAGGAACAAACTGATAAATGGGGCGGGCGGGACTTTTCTGTGTTCACTCGGGCTTCAGTTTGCAACGTTTTTCTAGTTGCCAAAGTTTGGTATGTTCTTCAAGTGCTTTGTATGTCTCGCGTCAACGTGCAGAAACTGCACAGAGTCTTTGCAGTGTTCGTGTGGCGCTCAACATGGGAGAGAACTAGCCGAACAAATTTATTTAGGTCACTACGCAGTGGTGGATTGGGTTTAGTCCACTTATTTCTTAAACAAATTGTGTCCAGATTTATTTTCTTGCGTGACCAGAAGATCGACTTCCTCCGAACAGTAATACAAACGCGATTAGCTAACGCCATCCCGGAATTTGTTGTATCTAGTATTGTGAAGCAAGGGAATGTTCGCGGCTTCCTTCGCGAGGTCGTTTTGTCCTTCCAAATGCTAAGAGTGAGGTTTTCAATGGAGTACCTAAGTAATGTTCCGAAAAAGCGTCTATATAAAGACATTATAGACGTTATGTTACCAGTGCCTGTGTATCGAGCCATGTACTGTGTAGGCTCAGAGCGAAACGTTTTAAAGCGAGTTAAAAGAATGATGGTCCGCCCATCGGTTAAAACATTTTTCTTCCAACTACATACGAACACTCTACCGGTAAAACCGTGGTTGAAAGACAAAGGACTGTTCGTGCCATGGTCAATAAACTGCCTCATCTGCCGGAAGCCCGAAACAATTGAACATATTTTCCTAGATTGCTGGGATGCAGTATTCCTGTGGGATGTCTTGCAGAGAACCCTCAAAAAAGAACTCCCTGTAACGCCCTACGGCATCCGTTTTCTTCCCGTAGAAAATGAAAACGGAGTACCTTATGACATGATCATGGCTCTGACCTTACACAGCTTATGGAAAACGTGTATGGCTGTACGAAATGTCGATGTAGACGCCAAGGCCCCCCGAGAATACTTCATTGAAAGTATTGTCCAAATAAGAGATGTGTATAAGTCGCAGTCCCAACCACCAGATTGGCTACCTGTATTAGATACTTTAGTAACCTTAAAACGGTTTTAATGGTTCTGTTGGCTTCATAGTGTGGTGAATGTTATGTATGCTTGAAGATGTGGCAATAAAGAAAAAAAAAAGTGTCTGCATAGGCTACTGGTTAAGGCGCTCGCCTTTGAATCGAATGTACGCAGGTTCGAATCCCGCCACGAGAACACTTTTTTTCACATCTCTCCTTCTCACTCGCACTTCCCCTTCCCACCCCCTCGCGGCACTATACTATACAAGGCTAAGGCAGGCTCGGCTACGTGTCTGCATAGGCGAGGGTAAGGCGCTCGCCTTTGAATCGAATGTACGCAGGTTCGAATCCCGCCACGAGAACACTTTTTTTCACATCTCTCCTTCTCACTCGCACTTCCCCTTCCCACCCCCTCGCGGCACTATACTATACAGGGCTATTCTATGCTCTGATTTCGTGTCCGGATAGCCCAGTGGTTAGGACACACACCTTTAAAACAAGGGTAAGCGGGTTCGAATCCCGCCTCATGAGGAATTCTTTCCAAGAATTTTGATGTTCTTCTTTTTTGTGTTTTGCTTTCTGTCTCTGCTTCCCAATTATTTTCTCTCTCTCTATTTATACTCGTTCTTAGACTCTCTACTAACCACTACGGTGTGAGCCTTATTGAGCCTTATCAAAGTTGAGCCTTATCACACCAATAAGGCTCAACTTTTGTCTGACGTCAAGCCTTGCAGCGATGGCGCTACTGTGTGTTCCGTCCGAGCTAAAGGCTCCCCTGATGCGTTGGCTTCACCGTAAAGAATGGCCAAAAGCAGTCGAAAAAGTTGAGGCCCTTATCACCACCGATAAGGCTCAACTTTTGTCTGACGTCACGCCTTGCAGCGATCGCGCTACTGTGCGTTCCGACCGAGCTAAAGGCTCCCCTGATGCGTTGGCTTCATCCGCAATGGATGGGCGAAAGCGTCAAAAAAGTTGAGGCCCTTATCACCCCCGATAAGGCTCAACTTTTGTCTGACGTCAAGCCTTGCAGCGATGGCGCTACTGTGTGTTCCGTCCGAGCTAAAGGCTCCTGATGCGTTGGCTTCACGTAAAGAATGGCCAAAAGCAGTCGAAAAAGGTGAGGCCCTTATCACCACCGATAAGGCTCAACTTTTGTCTGACGTCACGCCTTGCAGCGATCGCGCTACTGTGCGTTCCGACCGAGCTAAAGGCTCCCCTGATGCGTTGGCTTCATCGCAATGGATGGGCGAAAGCAGTCAAAAAAGTTGAGGCCCTTATCACCCCCGATAAGGCTCAACTTTTGTCTGACGTCACGCCTTGCAGCGATGGCGCTACTGTGCGTTCCGTCCGAGCTAAAGGCTCCCCTGATGCGTTGGCTTCACCGCAATGGATGGCCAAAAGCAGTCGAAAAAGTTGAGGCCCTTATCACCCCCGATAAGGCTCAACTTTTGTCTGACGTCACGCCTTGCAGCGATGGCGCTACTATTCGTTCCGTCCGAGCTAACGGTTCCCCTGATGCGTTGGCTTCACAGCAATAGATGGCCAAAAGCAGTAAAAAAAATTGAGGCTCTTATCACCCCTGATAAGGCTCAACGAGAAAAAAACTTTCATCGCAGCACTCGGATTCGAACCTCGTCCTTCACACTCCGAAGGCGAGCGACTTAACCACAGAGCTAAGCAGCAACGCTTGCTTGTCCCGAATGCACCTGAACCATATGAACGCATCGTACTGACAAAAAAAAAAAAGCTTCCGTTTGCAGCACTGGGACTCGAACCTAGTCCCTCACGCTCCGAAGGTGAGCGACTTAACCACTGAGCTAAACACCAACGCTTGCTTGGCCCGAATGCACCTGAACCATATGAACGCATCGTACTGACAAAAAAAAAAAACTTTCACCGCGGTAGTGGCATTTGAACCTAGTGCCTCACGCTCCGAAAGCGAGCGACTTAATCACTCAACTAAGCACCAACACTTGCTCGGCAAGAATGCACCTGATCCATATGAACGCATCGTACTGACAAAAAAGAAAGCTTCTATCTCAGCACTGGGATTCGAACCTGGTCCCTCACGCTCTGAAGGCGAGCGACGTAACCACAGAGCTAAGCACCAACGCTTGGTTGGCCTGAATGTACCTGAATCAGATGAATGCATCGTACTGACGAGAAAAAGCTTTTATCGCAGCACTGGCATTCGAACCTAGTCCTTCAAGCTCCGAAGGCGAGCGACTTAGCCAAAGAGCTAAGCCCCAACGCTTGCTTGGCCCGAATGCACCTGAACCATATGAAGGCATCGTACCGACAAAAAAAAAAAACCTTCACCGAAGCACTGGGATTCGAACCTAGATCAAATCCCAGTGCCGGCTTACCATTTGATTCGAAATTGTCCCCGAAGTTTCCTCCAAATTAGAAGTAAACTTCTAAAAATGGAAAAACCAGAGATTTCCTAATGCTATAGGCTTACCATTTGACACGAAATTGCCTCCGAAATAAGTTTCGTTCCAAATCGAGAAAACTTCGAAAAATGAAAAAGCCCGAGATTTTCAAATGCTGTAGGCACGAAATGTGACACGAAATTGCGTCCGAAATGAGTTTCGTCTGAAATCAAGAAACCTTCGAAAAACGGAAAAGCCTAAAGTTTCCAAATGCTATAAGTTTACTATAGGACTGGAAATTGCCTTCGAAGAGCTTTCCTCCAACTTCGACGAAACTTAGAAAAATGAAAAAGGCCGAGATTTCCCAAAGCCGGGCTCACCATTTGGCTTGAAATAACTTTCCTCCAACTTTGACAAAACTTCAAAAAATGAAAAAGCCCGATATTTCCTAATGCTATGATAGGCTTGCCATTTGACACGAAATTGCCTCCGAAATAAGTTTTATCGGAATTCAACGAAACTTCGAAAATTGAAACAACCCGAGATTCTCAAGGGCATACCAATCGAATCGGAATTGCGCCTAAAAGAAATTTTGCCCGAATTCGACGAAACTTCGAAGAATGAAAAAAATCCGAGATTTCCAAAGACACCAACTGTGGGCGGGGAGGGTTTCTTGGAACGTCCTCAGCTACAAAGGTCAACCAGTACAAGCTTCCCTTGAAAAGGCCTCGGTGGACTGCTGAACTTTTGCTGAACTTCGCGAATGTCGTCTCGCGACTATGCGGCT